>NC_039251.1:12985577-13118077 GCF_003368295.1 Carassius auratus | reverse complement strand
ATTAAACTTGAACATAATATGAGAGAAATGTGCCCTCATATCTTAATTAAGGACATATCTTGTTTTTTTCCTGACAGACATATGTCATCACCACTGCGTCCATTCCCAGGCCTGCACACTGTCCAGCTCCGGACACGTTGAATGCGTGTGTCCGCCTCGCTATGAAGGCATCAAGTGTGATGTCGACAAGTGCCTGCGGTGCCATGGAGCACCATGTATTATTAATGGAGATACAGGAGATGTGGCTTGCAAGTTAGTTGCTTTTAATGTCTCTGAAAATGATTTATGTGATGGCAAACATATTTGAAAATAGTTGTTATTTTTTACAGTTCAGTTTAGTGGTTTTATTGCATTGTATTATTAAACACTTCACATAAAAAAAAATATTTTCAATCTGAAGCAAATTAAGTACAGAACTAATGTTGTGCAGATGTATATTTCTATTCAGAATAGTAATTGTAAGTAGCTGAGAATGATTCAACGCCTAATTCATATATTTTATATATATGATCAAAAATGCAGTAAAAGCAGCAGTAAAGTGAAATATTATTCCAATCTCAAATAACTGTTTGCTATTTTAATATTGCAAACATGTTTGAATACAGTCATTGTTTGTACAGTTCTGTTTGGTAATTTAACTAGTACAGAAAATACACACTTCACCTTTAAAATAATTCTACATCTAAAGCAAATTTAATCAATCAAAAAATACAGTAAAACCAGTAATAAAATATTATTGCAATTGAATATATATATATATATAGATATACATATATATTAATATTGCAAGCATATTTGCATACAGTTATTATTTTTGCATTTCTATGTGGCGATTGAATTGGTACTGAAATTACACACTTAACCTTTGAAAGTCATTCATCATCTAATGCAAATTAAGTACAAAATGGATTTTATGCCATTTATTTCTATGCATTCAGGAAAAAATAATTCTATTCAAGACAATGAAGTTCCAGTAACTCCAGTGACATTTAAGTAGCTCAAAGTAATATAAAGCCTAATTTATAGAACTTATTATTTATTAAGTTCACACAGAAATGACTCCTCAGTTTATGCCACATTTTTAGCTTTTCCAATTTATTGTCATTCTGCTAGCTGTACCAGTGGTCGAATCGCCTCAAGCTGCCAGTTGTGTGATGGGTACTGCTATAACGGAGGCACCTGTCATCTGGACCCCGACACCAGCCTTCCCTTCTGCCAGTAAGAATGACTAAGTGCCTCCTTTTGTCCACATTCCAATACTCAGCTATTAGGCCCACAGAGCACATAACCATGGAAGTCTTACCATTCATTTAGAAAGGTTGTACAGATGTCAGGGACTCATAGGTTTGCCATCAATGGGGCCCAAAATTACCTCAGTGGGGGGCTCTACACTGGCAATTAGTTTGACAGACTTAAAAAGCACAGAGAAATAATGAGGGCAAGCTCTTGTGTGGCTAAAAGCCTACATTTTGGTTAAAAATCTAATTACATCAAGCCTCAAAGCTATTTCTTCAGTATGCCTTTTTGTTGTTAATATTGCTGAAGTAAAGTGTGGATTTAATAAACTACTATTCAAAAGTTTGGAGCCAGTTTTTTTTATTATTTTTTATTTTTTTATCTGAAATAAATATTACATGCTCACAAAGGCTGCATTTATTTGATCAGAAATACAGTAAAACAGTAATATTGTGGCATATTATTTCAATTTAAAAAAAAACTTTTTTCTGTTTAATATCTAAAAATGTGATTTATTCCTTTGGTGGCAAAGCTGAATTTTAACGGCCATTACTCCTGTCTTTAGCATCACATTATCACTCACAAATCATGTATTGAGTTGATGCTCAAGTAACCACTCTTATGAATTATTAATCTTTGATTAATAGAAAATTTAATATCATTTTTTGAAATAGAAAATACATTAATCTTTTGATAATATAAAGTTTAAGGGTGTATAATTTTTATATCAATGATCACTAATGAAATACTAAACATAAAGCTGAAATTACTGACTGTTGATTCAGGCCACAAATCACATAAAAGGGTCCTCTATGTGTGGGAAGTCTGATTAAAACTGTAAAATCCTGAATGTTTTTTGAGCTGTCATCCTTGGTTTTGTCGTCAGGTGCAGCAGTTGTTTTTTTTTTTTCTTTGATAAAGACGAGGTTAGGCTCACACTGACAGGATGTCCACCCTGTGGACTTGTGTATACGGGGACGCCATCCTGAGAACAGCTGGAATCCTGATTTGTTTGGTTTGGCAGGCAAGAATGGATACATTTTGAAACCCTGATGATTTGTTGTTTTGTCAAGAATAAATTTGCTTTTCCTTTGCGAGATCAGGAACAGGTGAAGGCAGGACACCATGTGTTTAGAAGTAGTAAGGCCACGAAGCTTTCAGATATGACCAGCAGGGAAAAAAAAAATATTCATGTGTCCCTCACACTTTGATTTTAGAGATTTCTGTAATATTCTAAAATATTTAGGACATAAAAAGACTTTAACAACTTTACTCTAGGGCTCCATATTTACATTGTTTGTACATTTTTTAAGTAATACTTTAAATATGTATTAATATATTTATTCATCACAATACAGTGTATATATATATGTCACGGTTTTCGCTGCCTGAAGGAACACGGAGCTGAGGATAAACGAAATAAGGCTTTTATTATATCCAACACAGGAGATATCCAACATGGAGCACAGAGGTAGGCACACGTTAGTAGCAAATGAAGAGACCCGACAAAACAGAACTGAAAGGACAAGGCTTATGTACAGCGGATAATGGGGAAACACAGGTGGATGGAATCACTAAATTAACACACATGAGGAAGAGAATAGACACACCTGGGAACTAATCAAACCAAAACACGGAAAGACAGAAACTGGGTCACGGGCAAAAACACACTAAATGAGTCCAGGTGTGACAGTACTCCCCCCTCCCGGTAGGTGCGTCCTCGCACCGTAGAAACAACAGGGGGAGGCGTGGGTGGGAACTTGGGAGGAGGTTCCGGTGGAGGACGGACTCCCAGGAGGGGGCCAGCAGACAGGGACCACAGAAGGAGGAGCCAGGGAGGAGACGGAGGAAGGAGCCAGGGAGGAGACAGGAGCAGGAGGAGCCAGATGGTCCACCAGAGACCAGCCAGGACGGAGATCCAAGGTGGAGTCGACGGCGGGAGGAGCCATGGTGAAGGAAGGGTCGACGACACCAGGGGGCCGACAGGCGGAGACTGCACCGGTGGGTGAGGAGCCCAAGATGGAGCAGCACAGCCGCAGAGCCAGGGGGACATCGAGGTTCCGGAGGGCCTAGGTGGAGCAGAAGGCTCAGGCGACCAAGGCGGAGGCGGGGTCCTGGCAGACCGCTGTGGAGCCGGAGTGACCGAGGATGGAGGTGGAACTGGAGGGAAGGAGGAGCCTGACAGAGCCGGAGGGATGGAAAGACGAGGTGGAACCGGAGGAGTGGAGTCCCGAGGCGGCGGATGGTCGACGACTGACCAAGGTGGAGCCGGAGGGACGAGGGAGCCCGGTGGAGCAGGTGGGATGACAGGCCACGGTGGAGACGAGGGAGCTAAGAGCCAAGGCGGAGCCGCTGGGTCGAAGGACCGAGGAGGAGTCCAGGGCTCGGAGGCTGGAGGCGGAGACAGGGCCTTAACACGCCAAGGCGGAGCTGGAGACTGGCAGTCCAGCGGCAAACCACCGCACCCCGATGGCGCGGACTGAGGGTGAGCTGCAGGACTGACTGGCACCAGCAGGGATGACGAGGAACTGGCTGGTCTAGGAGGAGGAGAGAGGAGAAGGATGGGAGGAAGGACAGGAGGATCAGGACTGGACGGAACCAGCGAAAGTGGAGCAGAGGGACCAGCAGGTCCTGGAGGAGGTGGGAGAGGGAGGCCGGGAGGGAACACAGAAGATACAGGGCTGGGCGGAACCAGCGGAGAGACAGAAGATTCAGAGCTGGGCGGAACCAGCGGAGACACAGAAGATTCAGAGCTGGGCGGAACCAGCGGAGACACAGAAGATTCAGAGCTGGGCAGAACCAGCGGAGAGACAGAAGATTCAGAGCTGGGCGGAACCAGCGGAGACACAGAAGATTCAGAGCTGGGCGGAACCAGCGGAGAAACAGGAAACTCATGGCTGGATGGAACCAGCGGAAATGGAGCAGAGGAAATGACTGGAGGAGGTAGGAGTGGGAGACTGAGAGGGTATACAGGGGAGTCAGGGCTGGACGGAACCAGCGGAGAAACAGGAATATTAGGGATTACCTCCATAGACCAGTCCATCAGATCCAGAACTTGCTCCATATAACTTTCAGAGACTGCATACAGCTCACCCTCAGTCGCAGGAGTGTGGGCAGGGCTTTCCTCCACGCCCTCGATCTCCACGAGGACTCCCACGATGCACGGTGTGGCCGGCTCACACACCTGGTCAGTCACGCTCTCGAGATCCTGTTCCCTGTCAATGGATTGCTCGGGCTCTGCGGCTGCGTTGGGCTCTGGCTCCGTGTAGCGAGTTGGTGGCTGGCTGGTCTCTGGGTAGGGAGTGGGACTGGCGAGATCCTCTATGGGGCTGACGGTGAAAGATGAGCCATTTCTCGCCAGAGTCCACTCCACGTATGCGGCGAAATCCTCCCGAGGACCATCTTCGGGCGACAACGCTCTGCACTTGGAGTTCAGGCTGGTGTTGTAGAAGGTGCAGAGCGCGTCGTCTGGGTAGCTGGTGGCATTAGCTAATAGAAGAAACTGTCTGGTATGGTCCTCGAGAGAACGTCCTTCCTGCTTCAGCAGGAGGATGAGGAATTCGGGACGATAGAGGGGATCCGTAGAAACTAAGAAAAGAAAAGACTGTGAAAAAAAGAAAAAAAAAACGGAGGGAAAGACACGCGGTTTTAAACTTTCTTTTTTGGGTCGGGTCTTCTGTCACGGTTTTCGCTGCCTGAAGGAACACGGAGCTGAGGATAAACGAAATAAGGCTTTTATTATATCCAACACAGGAGATATCCAACATGGAGCACAGAGGTAGGCACACGTTAGTAGCAAATGAAGAGACCCAACAAAACAGAACTGAAAGCACAAGGCTTATGTACAGCGGATAATGGGGAAACACAGGTGGATGGAATCACTAAATTAACACACATGAGGAAGAGAATAGACACACCTGGGAACTAATCAAACCAAAACACGGAAAGACAGAAACTGGGTCACGGGCAAAAACACACTAAATGAGTCCAGGTGTGACAATATATATATATATATATATATATATATATATATATATATATATATATATATATATATATATATATATATATATATATATATATATATATATATATATATATATATATATATGAGATACAGTATAAAATGCTGACAAGGCCTGAAAAGCAGTTTCAGTACCATAGCTTCTGTTGTATTTCTTCTTGGTTTTAGTTCTAACATTTTTATTTAAATTTCCAGTTGTCTACATGTTGTTTTTATTAATATTTGACGTTCAGCATATAATATACGCTGAATAAGCTGCAGCAGCCTAATGCAAAACTAAATCACTCCCATTATAATCAATGAATTGCAAATTGAGTGTGGAAGGTTATGTACACCAGTGCACTCTTAAATTTCCACAATAATTTTTAATTGCCAGTGTTAAATGCCAGTGAAATGCTCATACTGTTAAACCCTGCTTTCAAATCTCTGTGGATCATATGGTCCTGTTTTCTTGATTTGCTATTACTGTGTTGTGTGCATTTGTAAAGACCCAAATAAATTGTTAAAGAGACATGATTTCATGTACAGTTTGCACCTCGTGTCCATCTTGTCCTGTGCAAGATATTTACAGTTATCAATCGTTTCCTTCCCATCAGATTTTATTAGCTACAAACACAGATTGCGACAAAATTCATAAAACTGAGTCACAGGAAATGTATGGAATGATGGATCTGTATCTGGCAAGAAGTCATGATAGTTGACCTAAAATGAATATAATTTATCATATCCTAGAGTCATATATATATATTTGCAAAGGAACAGTTCTTTCCTTTAAAGCACACCTATATACCTTTAAGATGCTCTGACATGAAGGAAACATAACAAAGCATGTTTCAACACAGAATATTCTCCAGAATACAATCAGATGATTTCTTATTAAATTATGGGAATAAAAGTATGGGAAATCATAAACATTATCATTTCTCTTACAGTTTATTGGGTCTACACTGAATAAAACAACTTTATTTTGAAGATGGTTTTGAGACGTCCAATTTTATCACTGTCCTATCTTGATTTCTGCGATTAACTCATCTGTCAGCATCAAAACCTGAGATTGGCCCAGGCTAAGACTTCACTTCTCTATCGCTCTTCTTCGGCTCATTCTCCATTCCAGTGAAATCATAAACTCCTGAATCATTAGGGGTTGTAAGGGTTTTTGGTCATTATACTGTACAGTCATGAAAATTACAAAAATCTGAGAAAGTTTCTTTAGTGAATATGTTCTCAAATATTTGATCAGCTAGACCTTGCTCATATGTAGAGAAAAAATGTGATGGCATCAGTCTGTCTATTAATAGTCTTCAGACATATAGAACTTAAATGCCACCCAGCAATCCTTTACAGTAAACATGAACAGATCATTGAAAAGTCATGGAAATTCATGGGTGTGGGAACCTTGAATCCTAGAACCCCTGGAGTGAATATTTTTGAAAAGCATTATAGCTCATTTAATTTAATGGTCATAAAACACAACGGATCCTGAAAATATAAGTAAGAAATAGAGACCAGATACTTGCTGCTACTCTACAGATCATGCATATTTCTTCTCAGTTCTTCGCTCTAATTTCACTTCTCACTGTGCTCACGTCACTGCGATGTCTTGCAGCTGCACGGCAGGGTTCAAGAACCAGCGTTGCGATGAGCTGGCCAATCCCTGCGATTACTACTGTCAGAATGAAGGAATATGCACAATAACTGCCCTTAACAAACCTCGATGCAAGTAGGTCCCACTGTTCACCTGATTCAGCTGCCTCATCTCCACCAGACTCCATCCATCCAGTTGATTTAACGTCCTTGCTTTCCCACTGTCCACTTCCCATGATCCTACAGCATGATCCTGGAGAACACACATCCCATACTGTGCAAACTCTCCACACATATTTGATTCTCTCATTTGTTCTGCATTTGTTTGGGATCTGTATACTTTTTGTCTGTTTAATTTGTCTAAAATCCTGTACAGTCTCAACTTAGGGAGGAGTTAATATACAGTTAAATAATAAAAAAATGTCCGCAATGTCTGTAAAATAGTGTACGGTTTTAATGTGAATGATCCAGTCTTCACCCTCATATCATCCGCTGATAAACAAACATCAAACATCTGTTTAATCATAAACATGACCCCCGCTGGACCGCTTCCAATTACAAATAAGATGATTCTTGACTTTCTTTCTGCTTTACTGCTCATCATCTAATGAGTGTCTTCAGTTTGTTTGCATGTTTGCCTATGCTTAAAGTGATAGTCCACCTAAAGCTGACAAATAAATGTATAAAAGTTAAAAATAAAAACATTATACAATAATTTAAAAGCACCAAGACTGCATTTATATTTTAAATCGGTATGTTTTATTATTTTAATATTATATGTTATGTATATTGGTTTTGTTTTGTATTAAAGTGTTTGTTCACCCAAAAATGTTATGCCCATGTTTCACTCACCCTCAAGGCAAGCTAGGTGTATATAATTTTCTTCTTTCAAACAAATCCAATCAGAGTCATATTAAAATATTTTTCCTTGCTCTTCCAAGCTTTATAATGGCATGGGTGGGTGTTTTTGTTCAACAGTCCAAAAGTAGTCAAATAAAGCGCATCTTTCCATACTAAAATGTGCCTCACATAGCTCCGGAGGTGACTAATGGCCTCCTGTAGCGAATCGATGTTATTTTGTAAAAAAAAAAAAAAAAACATATAAAAAAACAATATAAACAGTTCTGTGTAACTTCTGAACGTCATCCGCAGCGAATGGCTTCTGCTTACAAGAGTTAAGAGACGTGAAAGAAATTTTAAATATGGATATTTTTCTTACATAAACACATTGATTTGCTACAGGAGGGTTAGGGCCTTTATTCACCTACCGAGCCATGTGAGGCATGTTTTAAAATGGATGGATGCACTTTATTTGACTACTTTTGAACTGCTGAACAAAACATCCACCCATGCCATTATAAAGGTTGGAAAGTTGGAGCAAAGAAAATGTTTAATGTAACTCTAATTGATTCGTACATTTTTGGGTGAAATAACCCTTTAAGGCTTTGTATGAGTAAATGAGGACATTTTGAAATTATGAGTTATATTATTGGGTGAACTATTCCTTTAATTAGAATTTAGGCCTGTGTCTGTTTAAACTCACCTGTAAAACTCTTTTTAATTTGAAAATGTCAGCCATTTGTTCATTTTTCTGACTTGCCTTCTGTTTGTTTTGACTCTGTTGTTTTAAATTAGATGCTCAGCTAATTGGTCAGGGACGCAGTGCGAGAGGCCGGCCCCCAAGAGCAGCCGCTCTGATAACACAGCTGGAGGTGAGCAATGAAGAGAGCTTTCACACTTTATAAAGAGCTCTACCCTACTAATTTAATAAGGATTCAGTCCTTGAATTATTAAAATGAAAAGATACGTTATTTCATCAGTCAAACGACATCTGAATATACATCTGGGCTTCGTGTTAAATATTGGTTTAATATCTTTTCAGCTGCAGCAGTGTTTATTTAATTTCGCTTTGATGGAGTATCTAATAATTTCCTGTTCCACCTGCATAGACACCTGGGGAAATAGACTTAATAGTGGCTTTTGCCTCTGGCTTTTTTCTTGTGTGAAACAGGAAGTATAGCTATCATTGTGCCATTGGTCCTGCTGGTCATTTTGATTGCTACGGTGGTTACAGGTGTATGCATCTGCAGGAGACGACAAAGGTACTTTTTGGAACTTTTTTGTGCCATAAATTGATTTATATCATAATAAATTTATGTTGACGTGTATATATATGTGTATGTATATATATATATATATATATGTGTATGTGTATATATATGCTGGTCATATAATTAGAATATCGTAAAACGTTGATTTATTTCACTAATTCTATTCAAAAAGTGAAACTTGTATATTATATTCATTCATTTAACACAGGCTGATATATTTCAAATGTTTATTTCTTTTAATTTTGATGTTTATAACTGACAACTAAGGAAAATTCCAAATTCAGTATCTCAGAAAATTAGAATATTGTGAAAAGGTTCAATATTGAAGACACCTGGTGCCACACTCTTATAAGCTAATTAACTCAAAACACCTGCAAAGCCTTTAAATGGTCTCTGATTTTAGTTATGTAGGCTACACAATCATGGGGAAGACTGCTGAGTTAACAGTTGTCCAAAAGAGGACCATTGACACCTTGAACAAGGAGGGCAAGACACAAAAGTTCATAGCAAAAGAGGCTGGCTGTTCACAGAACTCTGTGTCCAAGCTACACTCTAAAAACTGCTGGGTTGAAAACAACCCAATTTGGGTTATTTTGACAACCCAGCGCTGGGTCAAAAAGGGACGAACCCAGCGCTGGGTTGTTTTAACCCAACCAGTTGGGTTATCATATTTAACCCAGCCTGCTGGGTTGCCTTTTTTATGGTTTAAAATGACTATATTGCAGGGTTTAAAAAACAGAGCGGGTGTTTTTTTTATCACTGTATTTCAGAAGGAAAACTACTGTATTTAGAAAATGTTCGATATCATTTCGCATGCGCTTGATAAGGCAGCGTTTGTGAGCTCAGTACCGCTCTGCAGCCGTTACCGGAGAAACCTACCTCTCCCGCTCTTAGCGCCTCCTGCTGGCAGAAAATAAACTCGCAGAGTGCAGCCATGTGGGGAAACAATGCATTTCTACGTTAAAATTAACCCAAATTGAGCTAGGCATTAAACCTACAAATGTTGTTCATTTTAAATATCACTTTTACACACAAATAATAATTACCAAAAGGAAAATATTTATTAAAAACAAGAGAAAAGTCAAAAAGTAACATGTTAGAAGAAATGCAGAAAAGGATGGCATTAACAGCTACAGAGTTCATAAACAAAGCATTGAACATTTGATGAATATAACTTAAGATCAAATTGGACTTTGTTCAATTGTATATATTGTATAAAAATATACAAAAACACATACAATAAATTTACAATTAGGTTTTTTTTCCAACTATTCTGGCATGACAGTACACAAATAAATCACAACATTAACTTTGATATTATAACCTTTAACAGACGCATGTGTGTGTGTGTGTGTGAGAAAGAATGTGAGCAGGTGTATGAATGACAGAGTGTAAACTTTTCTACTAAACAACACAGAAAAAGCATTTAACTTTTTTTTTTAACAAATTATACACTTACAGTTTGTTTCATAGTCCATGAATACAGATCATGCATCACAGTCAATTTTCATTATCTCTTTAGCATAACTGATGTAATCATGAAGAAACCCCATCAGCACAGCATCTGACATCTTCTACATCATCCAGGGCAGCGTCCTCCTTTAAAACCACTGCTGTTTAGGGGAAAGAAGATTCTCCTCTCTGACCAGGATTCATCCCAGTCACCGCCTGCTCTTCATCAGTGGCCTAAGAGAAACACATTTGAAAAAATTAAACATTTAATTAAACTATCGATTTTCAGGTAGAGGTGTATTCACATCCGTAAGGATAGGTAAATAATCGGTTTTAAAGTTTCAACACTTTGTGCGGTTGTTTAATGTCTCAGTCCACCACAGCGCTCCAGAAGTCTATAATGGCAGCACTAGTGTGAGGACATGCGAGATTGTTTGAATAAATATTGCTTTCAGAAAGCTTCTTTACTGAAACATTAAAACAGACATGACATTCACATACCTCACAATATTCACGTACGTGGAGGGCTGCTCTTTAAACCGTTAGTTCACCAAATAATTAAAATGTTTATAATTTACTCTCCCCATGTTTTTCCAGACTCATACAAACTCTGTTCATTTTTTGGAAAACATATGAATATATTTTATATTCTCTTTTTGTGTCCTCCATTGCTGGTCTGGGAGACCAATATTTTATTTTGAACATACATGTTTGCTATCATATAATTTAAGATGTATTCATATATAAATATCAGAATTTACTTCTACAATAACTCTATATTTATGAAGCTTGAAAATACTGATTATCTAAACTATAAATGGATTAACAAATATTATGAGAAAACTAAAAATATATTAATTTATGTTGTAAAGACAGACAAAAGTCTTATAGGTTTGGAATGACTTGAGGGCAAGTAAATTATTTTTTGTGTGAACTTTACCTCTAAGAGCGAAGACCAAGAATAATGACTCTCCAAATCAGACAACTCCAAAGTTGGTTTGAGTTCTGCAATGAAAAACACAGACATCAATGGTCTTAATGAAATGAGCACATAATCACACTGTTGCTGCATCAAAATGTGAAGTAAACTGGCAGGAGACAACAGAAAAATTTATTTTCTAAAAATAACTTACATAAAATCTCAAGGGAATGATGATCTCCCATGTCTCTTGCTTTTAACATCTACAAAAACAAAAAAACAAACATTATTTTACTCTTAGTAAAAAAACAACAACTGATAACATGAAATTATGAAGTTTACTTGCCTTAAACGATCTTTCCCTCTCTTATCTTCAGAAGAAGCTGAGAAAACCACCTCCTCACACAAGCAGACTTGTGTGTCCTTAACTCCAGTTAGTTTGAGTTCTGCAAAGAGGGACATCAATGGTTTCAATAAAATATTAACATATACATACATACATATATAAAATCACACTGTTTTTGCATCAAAATGTGAAGTTAACAGGCAGGACACAACAGAAACAAATTTTCTAAAAAAAAAAAGTTATAATAATTTAACTTACATCAGTCTCAAAAGAATGAAGTTATCTTGTCTCTGGATTTCAACATCTAAAAAAACAACAACATTATTTTAGTCTTAGTAAAAATAAAGATAACGATGTTATTCTGAAGTTTACTCTCCTTAAACCGTCTGTCCCTCTCTTCAGAAGAACACCTCCTCCTCATCCTCACACAGGTCTGTGACTCCTCACACAAACAGCTTCTGTGTCTTTAACTCTCAGCGCGAGGACAATGAAGACAGGAGCTGGACAAGTCTGAAACATTACATGTAAAACATACTTTTAACAGTTACCACTTCAACAGCCTCAAAATAATTATGCTAGTCTTTACTACACAATGCCGTTTCCTTTAGAAGACAAACAAACATTCAGTTTAACCGCGAAAAAAAAAGACAAATTCACATGAGCGTAACCGTGACCATAACCGTCTGTTAACGCCTCAAAGAGAACAGATAATGTAAAATCTTATGTAAATATGACAAAATACATTCACAGACGTTATATTAAAAGTACATCAACGTTACATGAGGCAGTTAAGACCTCCGTGTCCGAGGCGAAAACCGCGTCCGTTTTTTTTTTATATAACGTTAGATATAACGTTAAGCTCCTTTGTTTCCGCCTTTCATAAAACCTTCCGCCTTTCATACAACCGGGTAAACAATAAAAGATAACTTTACATTTTGAATATTTAACGTTACTTACCATAGTCTTTCACTCGCTTCTCGCTTCTATCACGCTGAGAAAATGGCGGCTGCTCGCACTGGAGAGACGTACGATTTTGACGTGACGTGCGTGCTCTCCTTCACGTCCGCGTCCTCAACCCACCCCCGCTGGGTTAAAAAAGATAGTTATTTTCAACCCAAACTTGGGTTAAAACATCCCAAAGTCCTATCCAACGGCCTCAACCCAGCAGTTGGGTTGAAAAAACAACCCAGCGTTTTTTAGAGTGTAATTATTACAGATGTGAAGGGAAGGAAAAGATGTGATATAATAAAGTGTACAAGCAATAGGGATAACCGCATCCTGGAGAGGATTGTGAAACAAACCCATTCATAAATGTGGGGGAGATTCACAAAGAGTGGACTGCAGCTGGCTACAATAACCACTATGCACAGACGTATGCAAGACATGGGTTTCAGCTGTCGCATTCCTTGTGTCAAGCCACTCTTGAACAACATACAGCGTCAGAAGGGTCTCGCTTCAAAAAGGACTGGACTGCTGGACTGGACAAAGTTATGTTCTCTGATGAAAGTAAATTTTGCATTTCCTTTGGATATCAGTGTCCCAGATTCTGGAGGAAGAAAGGAGAGGCACACAATCCATGTTGCTTGAGGTCCAGTGTAAAGTTTCCACAGTCAGTGATGGTTTGTTGGTCCACTATGTTTTCTGAGGTCCAAGGTTAACACAGCCATATACCAGGAAGTTTAAGAGCACTTCATGCTTCCTGTTGCTGACCAACTTTACGGAGATGCAGATTTCATTTTCCAACAAGACTTGTCACCTGCACACAGTGCCAAAGCTACCAGTACCGTGTTTAAGGACCATGGTTTCCCTGTTCTTAGTTCGCCAGCAAACTCGCCTGACCTTAACCCCATAGAAAATCTATAGGGTATTGGGAAGAAGAAGATGCGATATGCCAGATCCAAAAATGCAGAAGAGCTGAAGGCCACTATCAGAGCAACCTGGGCTCTAATAACACCTGAGCAGTCTCACAGACTGATCGACTCCATTCAGTGCCGCATTGCTGCAGTAATTCAGACAAAAGGAGCCCCAACTAAGTATTGAGTGCTGTATATGCTCATACTTTTCATTGTCATACTCTTTAGTTGGCCAATATTTCTAAAAATCCTTTTAAAATTTTATGAGATACTGAATTTGGGATTTTCTTTAGTTATCAGTTATAATCATCAAAATTAAAAGAAATAAACATTTAAAATATATCAGTCTGTGTGTAATGAATGAATATAATATACAAGTTTCCCTTTTTGAATGGAATTAGTGAAATAAATCAAGTTTTTGATAATATTCTAATTATATGACCAGCACCTGTATATGTGTGTGTGTGTATATATATATATATATATATATATATATATATATATATATATATATATATATATATATATATATATATATATATATATATATATATATTATTTACCTTGAATTTAATTTATTTTATTATTTATTATATATGAGAAATCATTTGTTTGAAATAATGATGAAAATATTAAATATACAAAATAGACAAAAAAAATGTAATGTTGTATATGCATACAGACTGATGCATTATTTTTCTGTTGCATCACCTCCTGCTGTTATTTTTAGCCTGATTTGCCTTTTAATGTCGTTTTAATCATGTTAATTTGACAGCCTTAGTTATAAGCCACTTTGTATTTTAAAATGCATGTTCAAAAATGCACAGCCCATAAAAACAAACAGTCTCTCCAGACATATGCAGCTGTTTCAAGTGCTTCTCTGTCGCAGGGGGAAACGTGTACAACGGCAGCCCATAACTAATGGAGGCATTAATGTGGAGATAGGCAATCCATCCTACAACATGTATGAGGTGGACCATGACAACCACGCAGATGCCGGAAGCCTTCTCAAACCAAATTTCACACTTGATCCCCAAAAGGTTTGTATTTGGCATTTTTAATACCCGTAATACAAGAAATCTCTGAGGTTGATAATGTAGATCCATAAAGATCAGTGTGGTAGATCCAGAAAGAACATGTTTCTGTTCTCTCCTGAAAAATATCTGTTGAATAAATCACTTGTAAATATGTAATATTAACTATAGCTTTACATCGGGGCTTTTATCTTTTGCCTGCATCCTCCCACCCAATGAAAAATACTCACTGCTCCTGCAATTTCTTTTACCTTGAGAGTTTGCCTCATTAAAGCTGCAAACATGATATTTTTTTTTACCCTTGCACAGAAATAACTCTGACATCTGTTTCTAAAGTCTAATGCCTCTTACACACAATGCTATATTGCCAGTAACAATACTGCTTTGTCCTGACTGTTTGTTTCATGCTATGAACATTTTTTCTGTCAAAATTTGTCTTAACAGCAGCGTTTACATAGATGTTGTTTTAGTGACAATGACGTTCTAAATGTCGACTGCATGCTGGGGCAACTGTGTGTGTTCCAGGGCTGGTGTGTAAAATCCAGTGACCCTTGCACGCTGAATATTCACTCTGTCCCTAAGGAAGTAATACCTGGACAGGTGAACACCTTGGGCTTATTTGTCTCAATTATTTGACTTGAGTATCAGTCATTCTAAATTACATTTTTGCATGCATCTGTTGTGTGCAGTTTGCACATGTCATTGTGATAGAATTTGCATGGCTTTTAAGCTCAACTTCCGTTTGTTGTTTTTTTTTCCTCGTTTTTAGTGGTTGATTTATGCAGGTGGTAAGGTTGATGGGGTTGTGAGTGACAGTTATACAATATTTATCATCCTTTGCTGACATTAGCATGTCACTATACGCATGATTAAATATGCTTTTCAAAGCACCAATCCAAATGATGCTACAGAAACCATATTTGACTCCTGCTGCAGTGGAAGCAACTCCTTGAACCAACTTTCAAAAATCTTGCACAACTTGTTTTCAACTTATTTAATTTTTGTAGTATTTTTTAATTAATTATTCATTTTAAAACAATTTATGTTTATTCATGTATGCTTTCCTTTAAATTCTGCCGTTTTTTCTTTTTTTTTTAAGAGTACAAATCTAAATTTTCCACAATTCTCTCTCCAAACAGCCAATGAACTACTCCAATCCGATGTATGCGAAGATGTACCTCGATGGTCAGAACTGTCGCAAACCAGTCATCAACATTGACGAAAGGAGAGAGCTACTCCCAAAGAAACTTGAGGGGACGATTCGAGAAACCGCCGCATAGCCTGACTACACTTTGTACTCTTTTTTTACTTAAATGTACAAAATGTATAAAACACGAGGAAAACAACAATTTTTCTATTTCCTATCAGGTTCCAGATAGCTTGTTTATATTTGGTTTCTTGGCACCATCAGCATTACGCCTTCATATCTACTGCGATATTTGGAGATATACTTGTCCATTTATTTTTTTTAGCGTTTTTGTTGTACTGCACATGTGATACACAACTGCTCATTTGCACATTGTGGACAGTTAACAAAACTACAATAGCTGAATTTAGTTTTTTTTTTTGTTTGTTTGTTTCTTTCTTTCTTTCTTTTTAATTGGTGTGTTCATTTCTTCCTAAATTTTAAGTACATTGCCTTTGGGCATCATGACAGCTTTGCCTTTTTATTTTTCTTTCTAGTGTTTACTTCACATCACACTGTGAAAATTTTCATTTCCTTATACTATTAACCTCATTTATCATATTTAATTATGCTAGAAATGCCATATTTGTGCCACTATAAGGGTTTTTATTATATTCATGTAACATTTTCTTCTTTATTTTCCCCGCTTTCTTCCACCACATAGGGCTACACAAGTCAACTGCTTGACTACAGTCAGTTCTCATTGAAGAATTGAGTTTATATCGGTCCAGTGTTGTTTACTTTTGCTTCATGATGTGATTTTTCATTTCCACCACCCAGATAAATGCTGCAATTATAAACCATGTTTATGAACCCTACCAACCATGTGGCTGCTGGGAAAGCTCTGAAAAGAAATCTTGACCAAGTGCAGTCTGGTCTATGGCTTGACGACATTTTTGCAGAGCTGATGTCAGTTTGATGGTCATTAAACTACAGTCTGGTAGTTTGAAAGAAGACTGTGGAAGAAAAAGCTACTTTTCTGCTACTTTGCCTGCTTAAAGCTACATTTGAGCTCAGCAATACAACTACAACGGCTTCATTAAGCAAATTAAAGCTGACAAAATTGACTTCATCGCTGTTAGACAATAGACCTAGGACAAGATATCATGTATAGGTCACAGATTGCTCTTGATATGCCATGGATCAAACTTAATGTTACATGGGAATTTTAGAGATTGTGAATTAAAAAACGTTACAGGTTACTTTCAGATGGGATGCTACTAAGATACAACAGATTTTATAATTTTGTATTTGATTTATATGTCGTTTGGCTGCTTGTATTTTGGAAGAAAAAAAATGTATTAAATGTAAGTACTTTTTATATAAAAAGCAAATCAATATAAAATAAAGACATTTTATTTCCATTTCAAAAAGGATTGCTGTTTCTCTCTATAATTCTCTGCTTCATTCAATTCTAGCTTTGGTTTGAGTGACATTTCTTGCTTTGTATTTAGACAGAAGCTGGACAGTTTGAGATGTGAATCAGTAAGTTGAAGCTGGGGGTTCAGGTCTCAGTGTTGGCAGCAGTGAAGTCAGCAAGGATAATATTCACGTGTTAATTATCATTTGAAGCTATTTTAAACCTGCATGCAAAGACTGCAGTGAATGCATTTCCATGATACTGGGTGGCCATTACAAAACCTTTCCATGTGTAATTTATTCCGGCATGCACGTGGCATTGATGCTGCACATAATTCCCAAATTTTTTTGTACAGGATTGTGTTTAAGACAATAAGTCTTAAACTAGGGTGACATTATCAGGGTAAAATCCTTTAAATCCTTTTAATGAGGTAACAAAGCCAATTCCAAATGAAGACACGATTCCATGCTGAGTGCAAAGCTCCTTCATTTCCTATTTCCCATGTGTGCATTTCTTGAATTAGCAATGATTCTTGATCATTTCCATGGGTTTAATGTACTTCCTTTGAATACACACGGACACATCTGCAAAATGAGCGTGTGTTTGGGTGGTAATTTCTTTACTTGGAACAGAAGAACAAAAAATTTATATGAAGATGTTTTAAAATCAAGTACAAGACTTCTAATAATTCTATAATTGCAATTACACAATGTAAAGCATATTGCATAAAGGACTGTGGTAAAATGTTGGCCACTTTAAGAATGATGCATCAGATAATGTTTCTTAATTATAAAAAATAAATAGAACATTTGCTATTTTAGTTATTATAGCACAAAATGTAAACTTCTAAGAGGCCAAGAATATTTATATATTTAACCAACCAAATGCAAATTGAATTATTTCCCTTAATTACCCTGTAGGTTTTACTGAAAAGCAAGTATGTCTAAATGCGCATTTAATTAATGGAAATTCTAAATAATAGCCCCATGAATTACAATAAATATTGAATAATTCATCTGTGACAATTCGCCATAACCACATAACCCAGGTCTAATTTAATATTTTTACTTTAAATTAAAGCTTTTTTTTTTTTTACTCCTCTAGTTTAAAAACATTAACATCCATAAATCCCTCATTAGCAGACACACAAAAAATGTGAGATTCAAAATAATACAAAGTCATAGATAACTATTTTCCAGAGACACAAAATTTGATCAGTTGACCTTAAACCGACTATATGATACAAATGTCAATATTCATGTGGAATGTTCAAATTAAAAATAACATAGACATTCATCAAATGTACCGAGATTTTGTACCATATGGTCGAGATAAAAATTAAGGTTGGGGGTGAGGGTCATCTTGCCCCAGGAGGCATCTAACCACTTATCCTACCTGAAATTAAATCGGATCAACATTTTTTCAAGCATTAAAAATGAACTCTTTTAGTTGGTAGGTTTATATTGTTGCTTGCTTTACATTTAATTTCGAAATCAAGGGAATAGATAGTGAGTTTGCTCTCAAGAAAGAGCTTCCACTCTTCTGGGACATTTTCCATGAGATGTTAGAACATAGCTGTGGGAATTTGCTCTCATTTAACCACATCAGCGAGGTCAGGCGCCAATATTGGCTGATGGGATCTGGCTCACAGTTGCTGTACCAATTCATCTTAAAGCTGTTCAGGTGTGGGGTTTACTGTGAGGTTTACTGTTAAAGATATTGGATGAAGATAAAAATATTGAATTTAAAAAGAAGGAAAAAGCATCTCTATTATATACAGTATGTGTATGCTTTACATTCGTTGTGTGGGGTGTACTGAGGATAATACATTTCTCATGGTAGTTAGATTCATGCAAAAATTATTAGTTCTTAAAATTTCTAAGAAATGTTTCTTATGATATTGAACTTGATGAAAGAGAACTATGGTGTCATACTTTATCTCGTCACCGTTATAATAAAAGCTCGCTAATTACGATATCAAGTAAACCCTGCCATTGATTTCTTAATGGAGCTGGCTAGTTTTATTCATAGGACAAAATTCAGCATTGGTGTAATAAAAGTAAGCCGGAATCCAAGTATTCATTATGACAATCAATAATAGGAGGAAGAGACATGGTAACAATGAAGAGCATTCTGCACACTGGCACGCAGATTTATGTTTCTCATTTAACAACTCTGCTATATTCAGGTGGACCCATCAATTGTGCTTATCTGAAATAACCAAGACACAATTCATCTGGATAGAGGCGGAATGGAAATAGATATTTCCGTTTTCATTGTCCTAGACAATGAAAATTGTAAATCACATGACAAAGTCGTGGTTTGTTATTCTTGAGTTAAACAATACGTGAGACATCTAGATTGACTTGCGTCGCTTGTGTGATGAAAATGTTTATAGCAGCTCGGCTTTAGAGACTCCTGATGACCACTGAAATATGGTATCTATTGTTTAGTGGCACTAGTTAAAATCTTTGTGACATGCATGCTTTTGCATGAATTATTCAGGTACGTCTGAATGTTATCTTTGGAAATGAAGAGAAGGATCGAGACTATAATAAGAGCAGGTGTCTGCAATATTATTCAGTTTCATCTCCTGTTCTTTATTTCATAGAGATACAAATGACAGATACAGGGGCTTTAATGACAGTGAGGCATACTTCAGAAGAAAGATTTGACTTCCACTACCAAGCCTTACATACATTTCACTGTATAGTGCTAGTACAGGACAGGTACTTCAAAGATTTAAGGTTTCCATGTCCTATTCAGAATTTTTTGACCGCAAAAGCTATGTCAAAAAGAATATTTCTTTAAAAGTCATGACTATGAGGGTGAATAAGTGTAAAGTTTCCAAGAACAATTAAAAAATATATACCATTATGCCTGAGGTAAATGTATTGTGGTCGGTAAGATTTTAAATGTTTTGTTGTTGTTGTTGTTGTTTTTCAGTCTCTTATGCTCACCAAGGCTGCGTTTATTTGATTAAATATAAAGTAAAAACCATAATATTGTAAAATGTTATCACGATTTAAAATAAATGTTTCTTATTGAAGGCTATTTGTGCCATTAAAAAACTAAACAATGTAATTGCGACTTTTCATCTTACAATTCAGATTTTATTTTAATCTCATAATAATTTTCTGGAAGCAGCACAACTGTTTCCAGCAATCATAGTAAATCAGCATATTATAAAGATTCCTGAAGGATTATGTGACACTGAAGACTGGAGTAATGTTGCTCAAAATTCAGCTTTGAGCACAGAAAGTATATTAAAACAGAAAAGCAATATTAGAAATTGAAATAATCTCACAGTATTAGATTTTTTCTGTACTTTTGATCAAACCTTTCTTACAAGTCCCATTCAAGTCCTTGCAGACATTTGAGCAATCACTATTGCAATACCTATTTTAGTTCAAAAGCTTGCTTTGTTGCACAACAAGGTCACTTTGTGAGGTCTTACAGTAGAAACAGCTGATCGGGTCAAACCTTCTGTCACAGAGACTAAATAAAAGGCCCGACCTTCAGTGTTGCCAGAACTCTTTGGCTGAAATGAAAGTAACTGTGCAAACAACAGCCACCTCTTCAGTCTTTCATAGATTGAGTCTCTGTAGGAGATCGGATATAAAGTAAACCCATTTCCGAATGGAATTGAAAGGTGCAGTTTGGCGTAAGCTAAATGTAGCCTAACACCTAACTAACATCAACCCTACAATCAAACTTGCTGGTTTGAAACTGGAAAGTATATCAATAGCACTGACTGACCAAACCACTCCAGCAATACAAAATTCTCCGCCTGTTAATCCACACATCATATTCAAATGTATTTAGCTTTCATTTCTGGGGTTTATTTGGATATGCAGATGATTCTTTTCAAAAAAAAGCATGCGCCAGCTATGACAGACACATAGCTTATAGGCAGTAGTGGGAAGTGTTGTGATGATTCTGTGAAAGGGACTTCCTGTAAGGAGCTGTGTCATCTACCTCACTCCAGGCAGAAAGATAAAACAGCAGGGGAGATGATAGGCAAGACACAGCCAAATGTCTCTATTCTGAAGATCAGCACTTCAAAGACTGATGTGACTTGAGAATTCAGGACCTGTATCCTATACATGAAACGTCCATTTTTTTGTGTGTGTGTGTGTGTGTGTGTGTGTGTGTGTTTGTGTGTGACATTTTTGAGGTCCTTTTTGTGGTGTTTTAGCCAAAATGTCAATCTGGTAAAAATTCTCTCATTGTTTATTCACCCTTGTGTCATTCAAAACCTGTGCTTTTTCTGACACATAGAATAGCTTTCTGCGAGGGACAGACTGAATTCATTTCATTAATCCACCATAGCTCTCAAATCGAACATAATTAAAGTTACACACAAATGACCATGAGAATCAAACCTTCACAATGCTTCTTGAAGCAGCATGCTTGGAAAAAGCATGCGTGAATGTTGTCACCTACACAGACAGTCTGTTTCTCACATAAAGCTTACATTTAGCTTCAGAAGACTTAAATTGTCGAGCGCAAGCCATATGGACTACAGTTTTAAATGCAATACGGTTTTCTAATTTGGAGCGCATAAAATGGGGTGTTACAAAGGCTCTTTCAGGAAAAAAAAAAAATTGCCTATTTTTGTAAAACTCCAAAAACACACATATCCATAGTTTTCAGCTCAAATGTCTGTATTGGCAATTCCAACAACTTTGATTCCTTTTTACACAAATTATAGGGGCAGATTATCAATTAATAAGGAAAATATGCAAGGTCCCTTGCATAATATGCTACATAATACTACCAAAGTGCATGATTTCTAAAATGAATAGACTGCATCTTGATGTTGGCATTAAACCAGCTCCATATGGATTCTAATTTTTTTTTTTTTTGTAAAGTAATGTTGTAAACTTGCTCAATAGCATACCTGGTACAGCAATGCTCTTTGACATATGGACAATTGGGAATGAGATTATTAACCTTTTAGCGTAACTCAACTGAAATTTTTTTTCTGAACTGCCGTGATACATCCACAACCAACATAAACATTGCCAGGTTCACACCGGTCTGTTTTCGGATAAAACTGAACAAATGTTTAGCACTATTATTTTAGTTCAAGAATTGCATCAGTTTAAATGGTATAACTGCCATTTCTCTTAATGTACTGTATGTGTATGTGGTTTTGGGAAGGCAATGCGAGAAACATTTTTTTGCAGCATTTCTCACAGTAATCTGTGCTGCCTTCAATAACCTTTAAGAGATTTATTTCAAATACTGTAAAACTCAAATTGAACCACACTTTACTCTAAAAACAGATCTTTGTAACACTCCGTGGAAATTGATGCACAGACTATTTTCTCTGTCAATGATGCCTGCAGACAGAACAGAATGGAAAATTTAACCTTCCTATGTAACAATAAATATTAACAAGACCTTTTCACAACTGACAGTCATTTTCCTTTTTATTTCCAAAAGAGGTTTAAACTATATTCCATACATACGTCCAAACAGATATCATCTTTCCATCAATAATGTGATCCACAGAAAGACTGAATAAGGTTTTGCTGTATCCTTCTAAAATAGTCCCCTCTTTCTATTTACTGCCTGAACACTCCCTGTGTGAATTGTGAAAATGTGAATCTAACATCAAATTGATCTTGACCTTGTTTTTTTCAGTAGTGCAGCTGGCATTATGTAATGAATGGTGTACTGCAAATGCTGAAAATAAAAAGAAATAAAACATATTATAACTGACTGGTGATTTAATTTCCTTGCCAGAAACTTTTTTTTATTATTGTTTAGATGATAAATATATAAAATCTTATTTTTAAACATTTGATAGCTGAAGCTGAAGATCTGCCACTTTCTGCATTGCATTAATATCAAATTACAATTACAAAAAAAAAAAAAAAAAATCATCTTAATATGTTAGTATTTCAGTGCTGACAGCGTGCTGGAATAATTGCTTGATTTATTGTAATAATATGTATTTTAATATCAAACTTTACTCATTCAGTGAAGGAGTGTGTTAAATAGCATTTAAATGCTTAATAAATATCAGTGTATTGGTGTGATATTTTACTGGCATTGGCATCTGATACTAACAACCTAATCTAACATCCATTTGAGTCATCCGATATAGCATTGCATGCTCAGATATCAGAATTACATTTCCCTCTTTCTGAGTCGAATTGGATTCAAAATTGAGCTTTTATTGGCCATTTCGTTCTTTCACTTATTCGGTAAGACAGCAGTGACTTTTAGAGGAACCATCATTAATCTTATGGAATAATGGACACACTGTATGTGCCTGTGTCACTGATTAGCAAACTCATCTGTCTTTTCCCTGTCTGTGGCTTCACCTCCCACTGAATTTGATGGATATTCGTGTTCCCCAGCAGTCCGGTGGAGCAGAATAGTCAGCGTGAGGACCATCGTGTGAGGCCCAGATGGGATAGGTGGAAACTATCACCTTAGACACAACTCTAGTTTCCTTTCAAAGAGGTCTTTAAAAGCAGACTGAGGACTTTGAACACTTGAAGTGATGGGCGTTTTGACTGAAATACTCAGAGAAAAAGAGGAAATGGAAAAACGAAAAAAAAAAATTCTTAAAACCTCATTAAAATGAATGTATGTTTATTTTTGTATTGCATTGCAAAGTTAACACACCATAATTTCTGTAATTATATTTCACAGTTGTGTGATTTATTTGCCAATATGACAATTAGCAAATATCATTCACTTGAAATCTTAATTTTCCTCTGAAGCTTCAGTACAGTTTCAGACAATCACTATTTGCTCAAAGGACAGAAGACGGATCTGAAAATGAATTATTTCCAGGGAAACATGCAGAAAACGTCATATTTATTCATGAAGGATGACAATGAACCCAAACAGCCATATGAATAATTGTGGAGCAGTTCACAAATATCTTGAATTACAAGCAAAAACCTTTATTAATGACAAATTACAGATGCTTGCTGCTGCCAGTAAACAGTAAAGACTGTCATAATCCAGCTCGCATTTTTGACAACAGAAAAAGAGAGAAGGAGGGTGAAAAACATGAAAGGGAGGTAGATTCAAAAGAATCCTGCTGGTTTCCAAGTTCAAGCTGAGGATGAGTGATTTGAGCTCCTATCAGGAGAGACCTGAGCACACCGAGGGAAAATGCTAACCATGTAGACTGACTCAACTGATCTCATCTGACTCAACTCATCCTTGTCAAGGTGAAATGGTTGTTTGCAGGTGAAAAAAATAAATAAAAGGAAGGAAAGAAAGAAAGAACCCCAAAAGCCTGGAGGGGGCTTAGACTGCTATCCTCCTCTGACCAGTGGCGGTTTCTCCATTAGGGCGATTGGGCGACGCACCACAAAAGGAAAGGGAGGGATTTTCTTTTACATTCAACCACAGTGTTATGCTAGCTTTCACTATTCTAGACTGTTTTTGCTGCCTCTAAATAGTCAAATCAGCGTCGAGTCGCGTTCTGTGTAGTACCGCCCCTTTTTGGGCGATTTCTGTCAAACTGTGAATCGCCCCGAGTGCTCTCATAGACTTCCATTCAAAGATCTTTTTTTTTTCGAACTGCAGCCACTGCAATGCAATTTTAACAACAAGGAAAAAGTTAAAAAATTACTTTAATATCTTTATCAAATGTGAAAAAAAAAAAAAAAAAAAACAGAGAGATGGGGACAGCAATGCAAATTCATTTGTCAGCTGAACTTGATCAACATCACGGCGAACGTTACCTCAGGGTAGATTAATTCTATCGTGTCACTGAAATAAATACAATTCATGCGTTGTAGCAATAAGGATAAATTGGCAATTAAAGAATTAGGACAACAAAGACCAAATTTAAACATCAAAGGGCGGGAAGTCGTATAAACAAGTATTTTCGAGGAAGTGGTATGAGCAGAGAAAAAGGCTAATAGGCTGCGAAGTAGCTGACGCTTTATTCTGCTAATTTACAGCTGCATTTTGTGATATCTCGAGAGCATGACGGCAATTGCATGGACAACTACAGGTGTCACCGAAATGCATCATTTCTCTGAGAATGTGAAAAAACACGAAAGAGCAAAGATGCATATGGATAGTAGGGAGCAGTGTAATATAAGTGAGTAATTTAAGTAAGCAGTGTAATGTAAGTGAGGAATGTGATATAAATGAGCAGTAATATAAGCGAGTTGTGTAAACAGTGATTTATTTGACTTCAATTATTTCTTATTAAACTGAAATCGAAGTAAAACATATTTTTTTTGGAAAACCACGTCCTGGCGTCAGTCTTCATTTGCTGCTGCTGTTAACATGCAAATAAAAACATAAGGAGAGCAAGAGATTGTTTCCTAATGTCAGTTTATTTTTAATTAATACTAGTTCAGTTCCCTTTACATCTTTAACTAGCTGTTCATTTATCAATTGAATGGGTGAACTATCCTCATTAATCGAGCAAACGTGCCCCCCCTGAGAGAACTGGCAGGAGCCGCCACTGCCTCTGACAGCCATCAAATGCTCTCCATCAAGCTAATGGGATGCCAACGTGAGTTAAGAAGAGCGCAATTAGTCCCAGTTAAAATGATCAAACAAATGCTGAGCAGGGGGACTCGAGGAACAGGATCAAGAACCCCTAATTTGGAACATTGATTTTGAAACTTGTGAATCCATTAGAATCATTAGAAGACAGAATCAAGATTCATATATGAATAGATTTATTTCATGCACCCATAGATTTTTTTCAGGTTCGTGATGTCAGCCGAGGAAGTAGCTCCTTGCAGTTCCTATCAGTGTAACTGTGTCCATTAAGCTACTATAAATTTAAAAGACAATATCTCCATTTATTGTACATTGAACTTTCAGTGTCGTAAATTTGCAGATATTGCTTATGCTCAAACAGCAACATTACACACTAAATAAAGTTTAAGTATTTTATATATATATATATATATATATATATATATATATATATATATATATATATATATATATATATATATATATATATATATATATAGAATGTCAACCTTAACATATCCAGTATAAATGTAAAAACCAAGCAGGTTTACACCGTTTACACATGTGACCATTTGCGTCTGGGGTGATGATACCATGTTTATTCAGCAGCATCTAGTATGGGATTCACACTCAGTTAACAGATCGCTTCCATCTGACAGACTGCTGCTGGAGGGGCATCATCTCTTCACACTCCAGCAGCCTGACTCACAACAACATGCAAATAATATGCTTGTGTAATCAGCGCTTCATGTCATTTGTCTCCTCACCTGTTACAAATAATACCGAACTGTGAGCTCTGCGCTACAATCTGAGAGATGCTACGGACTCAGACCATCTGTCACTGATCGCATCGTTTCCAAGAGGACTTTTTCACAGGTTCATGAAGGTGCCGTAAACAGCAACGCATATTTTGAATGGTGATGATAGCTGTGTGTAAACATGGCCGTTTCATCAAATGTCTCATATGTACACTGCATTGTGCTACCTCATCAGCCTTTGACAAATTTGAACCCTGTTCAGCACAAACCAGCCACAGAATAAAAGCATCCCTGCTGTACAAACATGGATGAATGAACAGGATTATTGTTTTAATGACAAGTTCTTTTAATGAGGATGATTTGTTTTTCTAGAATGCTTCAGTTAAAGTGGGGGGTAAAAAGAAAAAAAAAACAAATCTTGATGTAGGCTTGACAAACTCTTGTTTGTTTAAAATAACTGAAGTTTATCAGAGAAAGCCAATAAAATGTTGTGAACATGTTTTAGCATATTGCTAACATGTTTATAGCATTTTACATGTTAATAGCATGATTAAGCACAAGATTAAGCTAAGACGTTGCTAACATGATTTAACATATTGTTAGAATATAAATAACATGATTTAACGTTGCTGATCTACCATTTTGAAAATGATTTAACATGTCTAACATGTTTCTAGCATAATTTAGCACATTGCTAGCTTGTTATAACATGTTGAAGAATGTCTAGGGAAAGACTAGTTCATCTGTTTCCTAATACAGTAATCAAAGCTTTTCATTTTAAATATATATTTTTAAGAAATAATTTTGTTTTTGAACAGTATTTGTTTTGTGGTTTTACTGCAAATAGCAAAAAGCTGGTTCAGTGCAATTATGGCAAGATGTAAGTAGTCACTATTGCCACCGACATGACATTTGGCACAAAGAGGCATAAAGGAATGCAATTACATGAGTAAAATACAGCAAGTATTTCAATAAGTACTCTAGTCTCCAAGGCTGCACATCTAAACACTGCAGTACTCAATACATCCATCTATTTTATACGTGCGGGGAGATTCTAGTCTGAGCTCCCAGCACATGTACCTATTATCTGTGTCACAATCAGGTCTGGTGCTCTGGGAGAAACACTTCTGTCAAGAGCCAGAGCGAGAAAATCAGCTAACATCCATAATTACCTTGCCCATTTGGCTGTTGACAATTGAACTTCTTTAATCAAAACAGAGCAGGCTCAGACTCTGCTCATCAGCAATAACAAGCTAGCAGAATACCGAGTTTTCCCCAGTGGACCTGCTGTGGCCATCTAACTGTGTTTGTACTATTCAGTGTTGCAGTCTTTGATTTACTGTCACTGCCAAAGGTGTTGGTTGTAAGTGATAGCAAGATTGCACACATGGATTAATAGCCCATGTTTGCTGTCTTTTACAGCCAGCACTTTAGTTGGAAAGTAGAACGTTCCTACAAGAAAAATGTGAGGAAAAATTCAATATTAATACAAGATGTCACATAGGGCAGTTGTCATAAGGACTGTAAGAAACAATTTTAAGGCAAAAGTTAAATTGCAAAAATGCTTGTTCTCTCTATCATGGGTTTTATATGCTGGGTTTCAAAAACTTAGTTGGAATATATATATATATATATATATATATATATATATATATATATATATATATATATATATATATATATATATATATATATATATATATATATATATATATATAGCAACTTGTGATCTCACATTTCAGACTTTGTTTTCTACAATTTTGTGTTTATATCACAAATTTTCACCTTTTTTCCACAGAGTTTATATTTCACAGTTTATATCTTGCAATTCTGAGGAGAAAAGTCCCTAATAGAGAGATATAAACTTGAAATTGCGAAAAAGAAAAAATCTGAATTGCAATTACCTTTTTTATTTTATGGCAGAAAAAAAACCAAATTGCAAAATGTAAAAAACATATATTGTGATATATAAACATAATTTGGCAGAGGTAAAGTCATAAAGCCCGTATTTATTTATTTATTTATTTATTTATTTATTTATTTATTTATTTATTTATTTATTTGTTTGTTTGTTTGTTTTGTTTATAATTCTGCAGTGGAAAAGGGCTTCCACACAAGTGAACACAAAACAGAATTTATAATGAATATAGATTAACACATGATTATTTTTCATAATGTCAGGACAGGGCATGGTTTTAAAACTCGAAGGGGTCTATACACAAACTGACAAAAAAGAAATAATAATAATGATAATAATAATTAACCATGAGCAGTAACTCCTGTCTCCCCATGAATAATGCTCATTGTATCCTGAACTAACACCTAGAGCTGTCTTTAAGATTGTGTGCATGTTAAGCAACATCCACTCATGTTTGTTCTGGGGATAAAATATGAATCCACTAACAATCTTTTACCCACCAGCTTTCAAAGCGCTTTTAAATCAATATCAAATGCAAACTTTTGTCCTCCATGTTTTAAGTTTCAATGTCAGCACATTATTCATGTCTTTCATATTGCGGTTCCCTTATAAACAATGAAGTAGTCTTCTAACCTTCCAAAGCTAGGCTTGTGTGCTTTTTTATCCTTCATTTGTCTTTTTTTAGGGAATGTTTTACATCCAAGACCCTCTCGTGTTCACTGCCATCAAGGAGCTGATTTTTATGCATAGCTGAGTGTACGACTTGAAATGCAGGGTGAAAGCACAGTAATTATCTTCCAGGGCAATCAGACACTCTTATCTCCAATGATATGTGGGCTCTTATCTCTTGCTTTGTTATCTACAGGACATTTTAGTGGTCTTTAGTGTATATTTTCAGACAAAATCAACAATCCTCATTAGAGCAAATAACCTACATTCAGAGCTTTTGTCCTTGGTACAGTTTGTTTGTGCCACTTAGAAATATAAACATATGTTGGTTGATGATAACTAAATAAAAACATACACAATCTTTGGATGAAAAGAAGGAAAATACAAAGAGCAACCAACTGAGTAGGCTACTAATGTTTTTAAATGTATTCTAGTCTTGTGTGTCAATCCCAAGTGCAAGGCCTCTATAATATGGTAGTTACCATGGAATAATGCCATTTTAATTTACTTTAATCAAAAACTTTCATCCAGAAAAGCAGCAGACATATACTTCTGTGATAAATCAAGTTTATGTGTGTGAAAATACACATTTATGAGAATTTATAAGTACCAATATTAATGTCTCATAGTTCTCCTAGACTGCTTTTCTTTGGGAAAAAGGTTCTGCATATGGAATTGTTGATGCAACTGTATATCACCTATACTGTAGGTTTATATAAGTGTGGTCTTTTTATTAGTGTCATAATATAATTCTTCAAGCAAAAAACATAAACAAAAAAAAACAACAACAACATACAAAAACATAAAATAGACAAATAGACAATAGAACAATCTCCAACAAGTGCTTGTCCAGCTGTAGAACAATATAACTTTTACAAACATACAAATTAAATGAGAATTTGTATACTTGGATATGTCACATTTTATGAAAATAAAAGACACATAGCTGGTAGTCTCTAGAATGAAGATCTAGTAAATAACATCCTCCAATCAATAACTGTGTTGTTATTCCATTCCATCATTATATAATTATATTTCTTTGGCCTTAAAATATACAGTACAGAACAACAAGACTGGTATAAAAAAATGTTTGGAACTGAATCCAGTGCACTGACCATACTTTTATTTTTATTTGAAAACGCAGAGGTGAGAATTAGCAAATTATACATTCAAAGTGCTAAAGCATGTAAATGGCAGGGACAGTGTTTATGTGTTGATGATACAGGTGTTTTTTTTTTTTTGTGTGTGTTTTGTTGTTTTCCCTTCGAATACCACAGAGATTCTGATTCAGTTTTATAGGGTAAAATTATCAGCAGGGTTGCTTGTGCACTCGTTACTTACAGTAGTTTAGTTGCTGCTCTCACAGTATGAGTATACAGTAATTGTCTGCATTTTCCTGGGTCATAATTCCAGTAATACATCGTTCTGTACTTTATGCTGAAACGCAGCAGTAATTCTGTCTATAATCATGTACAAAATTAAGCCACATAGCAAGCATCAATTTTCCTGTTCTTTCTTTTGATCTGAAAGTACAGTGAATAAAAGCAGACATACAACTCATGTATTCACACCATGTACTGTATGAATAAATATACAGTTCAAATTTAATTTATATCTGTAATGTGGCAAACGCTTCATTAATTAAATCAAATATATATTTTTAGGAACCTACAATGATTGTACCTAATCTTACTATTAATTTACTTATAAACATGCCTATTATTAATATATTGCCTGCTTATTAGTACCTATAAAGCACGTATTTTGCATTACCATGTTCTATATACCTAATCCGATTCCAATAAGCTTAACAACTACCTTACAAACTATTAATAATCAGCAAATAAGGAGCTTATTGAGGCAAAGGTAACAGTGTGGTAATATTGAGAACTGCATCTTAAAATAACATGTGACCAAAATTGAAACACATTATAATGCATTCAGATGTTTACAGGTAATCTGATATGTAAGAAATCAGTAAATTAAACTAAGATACCCTTTTTAAGTTAGATATAGAATTCACTTTTTCAAAAGTAAAATAACAGCTCTAACACTGCAGTGTTACACTTATTGAATCCCACAATCAATAGCGGTGTCTTTTGAGTGAATTAAAGTAATTAGATTGAAGAATTAGTGCATCAGCACAAAGCTCTGGTTGTCTCCTGCACATTAGGGGCTGGATCTACTTTTTCATGTCTAATACTCATTAGATTACAAAGAAAAAGAACAACACTAGTCCTTTTTTCTTGTCTTTTTTTAGTTTCTGCATTGTTTTCCTCAACTGGATTGGTTGAGTGTGTTCTATGAGTGGGTGAGTGAGAGAGAAAAGAAGCTAAAAGAAGCTATTTGAATGGAGATGGACTCTTTTTACTTCAGATTGCCACCTAATAGTACTACGCCATCAGAATAAAAGTCTTGAAAGTAAAGAAATGCATTCAAATAACCATTTCTGTGCATGATTTCCTTAAAAGCAACTATTAATCATGTCTTGAGAAATGTATGCCTGATGTTGTGCACTGTATAAGGTATATACTCTACAGTAGATAGTACATTTTAGATGAGCCTGAATTCATCAAAGCTTAAATTCCCAATCTTCTCACTACCTTCCATATCCCCTGTTCCTGTCAAGGTTTGCAATTATGGCTTCTGCCAGTTCACACCTCCGTCTTATATAATAAATATCCATCAAAGTTAAAAACATAAAAAAAGCATCTATAATATTCCTTATGCATAATATTATATAATACAAACTATTTTACATAGTCCTTCAATTATGAATCATTCCTCTGTGGGGATAAAAATGCAATAGAAATGCACGAGAGCGTTTTGGCACAAGTGTCAAATTGTGAATGCTGGCACACTCAGGGACACTGTCTCATCCCAAGGCTTTTTCTTCCTGTTCAGCTCTGACAGGACTATAACATATAGCAGTAATCGCATTATTACATTTGCAGAGAGTGTTGCATTCATTCAGAAAGGTTTATGTGCTCTAGTACAAGAGGTACCTGTCACAGCCTTCAGTCATTACATTATATGAAAAATACATATTTATGTGAATTCAATCAATTTGTTTGAAACATTGATACCTTCAGGAATATAAGGCTTTTTAATGATTCACTGAATTGTTTCAAGATCCAGTTCTCATTATCAACAAACCGTTAACTACTATTAACGTTTGCCTCAGTGAAGTCCTAATTTGCTGCTTATTAATAAGGTAGTTGTTATGTTTAGGTAATTTGGTAGAATAAGGGATGTAGAATATGCTCATGCAGAATATTAAGTCAAATAAATAAGTAATAAACAGCCAATATGTTAATAATAAGTATGCTAATAAGCAACTTGTTAATAGTAAGAAATGAGAATTTTTGATGTGTTAGTACATAAACGAACTGACTCTATGTGCTCATTAAAAATCCCAGGATGTCTTTCGAAAAGAGTAGAGGTGTGACCTCGGCATCCTGGCTAAATTCGCCCATTGGCCTCTGACCATCATGGCCTCCTAACAATCCCCATATCTGCTGATTGGCTTCATCACTCTGTCTCCTCTCCACCAGTTAGCTGGTGTGTGGTGGGCGTTCTGGCGCACTATGGCTGCCGTCACATCATCCAGGTGGATGCTACACACTGGTGGTGGATGAGGAGATACCCCCTGACAATGTAAAGCGCTTTGAGTGCCTAGAAAAGCACTACATAAATGTAAGGAATTATTATAAAAATAACATTAAGATTAATAAACGTGTTAAAAAGAATGCAGGTATCTAATACTAATAAGGAAACCTTATTGTAAAGTTTTATGCGTAATATTTTGTTGGACTGTTGTCAAGAAATTCGGTGCTCAATTCCTTCACTCTCTCGCTCTCTCGGAATTTATGTCATGTCTTTATGTTTTGTAATTGTTTTTCTTTCAGGACCATAGATCCTTTTTAAGACTCTATATGAATAAGATTTATCTTTACTAACAAATAGTTTAGAAATACAGTTTCTCAGGGTGCACAAACAATTTCTCAGAACTGCAAGTCTATATTTTGACTGATTGTACAGTCACAGTATTTTTCAACAGCTCTGAAGCTGTGTGCTTTACAAAACAGTGTTTTATTATTATTATTATTATTATTATTATTGTTGTTGTTGTTTTTGTTATTTTGTTTGAAAATTCTTATTGACAGTTTGATGGCAAAACAATAAATGTCTTCAATTCACTTCAAATAAGCCTCTCAACAAATGAACTGTCTCTAATAGTCTACTGTTACAGTGTTACATGTAAAGCCTGCGTCTAACTGAGACTGTGCTTTGAATCATTAACTATTCCTGCAGGATTTGTTGTCTTGTATCACACCTTATCCTGGTATACAGGGGTAATCCATGTCCCGTTTGTACTGTGAATTACAATTACACCAGTGAGAACAGCCATTCAGGGAAATTCAGAGGGAAAGAAGATGCATTTTAAAGTAATGACCATCTTTTAAATAGCTCCATCATGCTCATCTGTCAAATTAATGTAAACTTGCCCTGAAGAGCACACACTCATGTGGCAGGTAAAACACAGATAGCACATCTGTTCATCCGAAGATTACCTCCAGCAACAGTGACATCAGAAAAGCATCACATGTACCTTGCCTCACTGTAACAAAGTTTGGCAATAAACGTCTCTCCAAGGCATTTTTGTTCAGGAAATTTGTCTTCATTCCTGCTTCAGAAGGAAGATCATCTAATGAGTAGAAAGACATACAGAAAACATATTGCTGTGCTCTCGGCTCTCATCTCTGTGATTCACTTTAACCTTCAAAGACATGTGTCTAAATAAAATGATGCTGACTCAAACAGTACTAAAAATACTAAAGCATAATAAGAGGTATAAATATATATCAAATCAAGTCACCTTTATTTGTATAGCGCTTCATACAACAGTAACTCTTTCAAAGCAGCTTCACACTATTAATAAAGAAAGTAAAAGAATAAATGATGCAAATTTAAAAAATAACGCAAGAAAAAATGTTCTGCTATAAAGCAGCTCAATAAGACAATAGTGAAGATTATTCATTATGAAACAAGTCAGCAATGCTGTTATTCAACTCGAGTCAGTTCAATGTGGATTCAATTCAGTTCAATAACAGTGTAAATGCTGCAAAATTAAATTATTAAAAAATAATTGATTATATTGTAATATTTCATAAATTATGGTGATGCATTTGAAGCAATACGTCCTATGCCAAGTTTTTTTTATGATTAACTAACTGCAACTTTTGCCTAAATAAGCTCCTAATTGGCTGCTTATTAATAGGTAGTTGTTAAATTTGGGAATGAAGTGGGATTAAAGATATCTAAAATATGTTCATGCAGAATAAGGCATTAAAATGCGATTTATGAGTACTAATAAACAGCCAATATGCTAGTAATATGCATCTATTTAATAGTGAGAAGTGGTCTTTAAAATAAAGTGACACTAAAATGTATTCTATGGTATTGTAGGGACAAAGCTATTGACTTCTAAAATGTAATTCTTCTTTCGAGGGACTACTGCAACAAGTAATAATGTTGCACAAGACACTAAAATGCATTGCCCTGTTGCCCTGCTTGACATGATGGTGACTTCCACTTCTGAAGAACTCCTGCACAATAAAGCATTTGATTTATTTCCCTCTCATTACAGTCATGGGGAGCATATAGCGAGAGCCCTCAATCTGTAATAATGACAGCAATAGCTATGGTTTAGAAGGAATACTGGAGTTCAATCTGGGCTGTGGAATGGTGACATCACCTCAGTTTCACAGTTGCTACCTCATTTATGTATTTATTTATTTGTATCTGTTCCTTCTGAGCATGAATTGAGTAAATAAATAGCACATTGTATGTTAAAAATCTCATTTGATGTGTGATGTTTGTGTACAAACATCTGATGTGCATGCATTCTAATTATAAATGTAACAAAACATCCATGCTTAAGTGGAACATACTGTAACATTTGACAGGAACATGTATAATCTACAATCAAATGTATGATCTGCAATTCATCCATGTATGTCATCTGCAGTGTTTTTTATACTAAGGTTTGGAAAGCTACACGTTTCATAGTAGATTACCAACCTACAGTAAAATTAACTAATAATTTAAAGTATTTAAAATGCAGTGAAACTTCTGGAAAAAAATCTATGCAATCATATGCAGTGGTCAAAAGGTGCAAAAAGTGTAATAAGCCATAACAACTCTTGAGAATGGTTTGTTTTGTAAACAACCATGATGCCTTTGTGAATAGAAAACTTTACACTTAACAACTTTAAAAAATATGTATATTTAAAATATTCTCTTTGGGTTTGTTTTGGCTACTTCATTCTTTTACCTGCTGGTTACCACTGGTATGGAACAATTGGGAAAATAGTTAGAAGTTTTCACAGATAAAGGAAGGCTATTCCATAGCCTCGGCCCAACTGTTGCAAATGCACAAACACCTCTTGCCTTTATTCGGGATCTAGGCTGAGACAAAGAGTAGTTTTTTTTTAGATCTCAGACATCTTGTGGGCTCTTTTCCTTTTAATAAGATAAAAGATAAAAGAGTGTCAGATGATTAAGATATTTAAAAACAAATGCTAATATCATTAAATTAATTTTATAACACACTGGGAGCCAGTTTCAAGTCTTTAAGATCGGAGTAATATGCTATCACTTACAGGCCCTTTAAAAATATGGCTTCAGCATTTTGAACCATCTGGAGTCAAGATATAAGACTTGACAAGAGCATGGACATGTGTAACTCTCTCAAGATCTTTAAACACTAACTTTAAAAAAAGTGAAAGTGACGTGACATTCAGCCAAGTATGTTGACCCATACTCAGAATCCATGCTCTGCATTTAACCCATCCGAAGTGCACACACACAGAGCAGTGAACACACACACACACTGTGAACACACATCCAGAGAAGTGGGCAGCTATTTATGCTGTGGCGCCCAGGGAGCAGTTGGGGGTTCGATGCCTTGCTCAAGGGCACCTAAGTCCCCTCTCAAACTCTCTAACCACTAGGTCAATGACTTCCCCATCACGGGGAAGTTCCTCATTTTAAGACTTGACTCTAGAGAACAGTTTTATATGAAAAAAAAAACTTGATTTCACTACTGTCGTAATATGTTGATCAAAGTTTAGTCAGGAATCTAAAATGACTTCCAAATGTTTGACTGTTGGTTTGATGAAGGAGTTAAAATATACCAGATTATGGTTTACATTAGCCTTATTTTAGATATACAGATTTCCTAACCCTTTCTTTTTGGTACAGAGGCAGATTTATTTATGTATCATCCGCATAAAAGTGGAACGACAGTCTGTGCCTCTTAAGGATATTTCCTAGTGAAAGCATATACAAAGAAAACAGGGTTGGGGCGAGAATGGAACCTTGTGGAACACCACAACTCAAAAGAGCAATCAAAGAAACAATATTTCAAATGCTTACTGAAAAGGTTCTGTCATACAGAAAGGATTTAAACTGGCTTAGGGCTTGGCCTCGGATGCCCAAGCAATGTTCATGATGTGAAATAAGAATTGTGTAGTTAATTGTATCAAATGCAGCATTCAGATCTAATAGGACTAGAATAACTAAATCCTCTGAATCAACCAATAACAGAATGTCATTAGTACTCTTAAAAGGGCAGATTCAATAATATGATTTTTTCCAAAAACCAGACTGAAATGTCTCCAAAATTTTGTAATTGCAATAATACTGATTTCTCAACAAAAAAAAAAAAAAAATTGCTATAAAAGATAAATCAGTGATAGGTCTAAAATTAGATAAGACAGTTGTGTCCAGATTGGACTTTTTCAAGACCGGTCTCACCAAAGCATGTTTAAAAGTTTGGAACAGACCCAGTAAGAAGAATCTTATTTACAATTTCTAAAATCGATGTCCCAAAACAGTCAAAGATACTGTAGCTCAAATATAAGCTCAAAATAAACTAAGAACTCAGTAGTAGTGTGAGTGTCAGATACAGATGGAGATAACATGGACTGCCTGATATCCATTAGTTTATCAACAGAAAAATAATAATAATAATAAATAAAAAAACATGCACATCATGAACTATATGGAATAATAAAACATTAATCCACTATAATTAACAAAAGACAAATCTACAGTATATGAATATTGTAGTTAGTTTCTAGTGACAGTGACTAAATATGATATATGAACTTACTAAGTATTAAAATTTAAAATTTCTTGTTAATTGAACTATTGTATATATGTGACTAATATGGAGAAAACATGCTGGAAGGTAAGACAAACCTTTTTGTTGGGCCACTGAGATAATAAGTCAGCGTTGAAAATAATTGTAAAGCCTCAGTCTTAGAAACGTCGGAAGCACTGCCTGAGCCAGTGCGATAAAAACCTGTGTTTTCTGAAAACCAATCACTCATACTCAGAGGAGCAGAGAACCAATTAATCTTTGGTGACATGATCTTAAGTGGGATGGCTCTTCTAACTCCTTGTGACATGTTGGGTGCTTGGATCGAATCTCTGCATGTTTCTTTCTCTGTCAGCTCGCTCATAACTGCCTTTGAGTTAAAGCTTGCTTTGACATTTACTGCACTAAAACAACGAAAAGGAAACAAATAAACCCAGTGCTAATTGCTAATTGCTAATGCGTGCTCACAGTGGTCACTTCTGGCTACATCTGTTTAATTGCTGTTTAATCAAATAAAATAGAGAGAACGTTATTGAATTGACTTGTGCGGTGTTATTGTTTGGCCGTTGATTATCCATTATGACAAAACATTTAATAACAAAAAAATAAGGTCACTGGACAAGCTCCAGTTATCTAAGTACAAAATAATTTTGTATTCTCATTATCATCAGCTTCCCCCAACAGTATTACAGCATGATATGTCATCTTTTGGGCAGCATTCTTCATTTTCTAACTGGATTTCTAAACCAAAGTCAAACCAATAAAATAAAGAAGTACTCTGGAAATGTCATCCGTTCACTTTTCTGATGGCAAAATATGCCATCCTCATTTTAAGCACATTCACTTTACCAAGTAATTTCCAGCAACAAGTTATACTTGTGAATTTCAGCATCTGTGAGTAATTTGTGATTAAGCTGCTTGGTTAAAAAGCACCATTGTGAACTAATCCATGTGTGCATGCTCATCTGTGTCATGATGTCATTTTAAACCATTTGCTCATCTGCAGTAACAGTTGTTTTCTTGATGTTTGTGGATAAGAATGCATGTGAATTACCACTTTCAAGATGTTTATTAGATGGTTATACACAGTAATTTGAATGCAATGTTTTCCAGATGACCTGCCCTTTCCCAGACTGAAGAACAGATTCATCCACCAGGCTGTCAGAAAGCTGAACTCGCTCCCGAACTTTAAATCTCTGGGTTTTGCACTTTGTGGGTAAAGTCTGTGTGTTACGCATCAGCACTGATTAGCTTGTGGGCGTCTCCGTTAATTGTCATCAGCAGCAGCTGTCACTCATTACTCATCCCTATTTAATGGCTTGTCTCACGTGTTGTGTTTGTGAGAGCGTTGTTTAATGTGTGTTAACCGTGCTTTGCTTTCTGTGTGTTCTGCGTTTTGGATGTCGGTGTCTTTCCCCAGAACCCCGTCCACTCTTCGCAACCACCACAAGCATCATGTCTTACCTTCGGCTCGCTTCCCCGCAGTCGCTGTGCCACCCTCTCCTGCTGCCAACTCAGCACCACCATCTGGACTCATCACTTCCCTTCCACCAACTTGGACAGTATCTTCATCCCAGGGTTGTTTGTGTTCCTGTTTGTTTGTTTGTTTACTACATCTCATTAAAACTTTGTTTAAACTCGCACTTGCTTCCAGCTCCTCCTTCACCCAGTCGTCACAAATCTGCACTGTTTGTTCACTTCACTCATTTGCACTCTATCTGCCATGTGCTTTATCTGCTTTATTTAACTTTATTTTTAATTTTATTACATATCTTTTTTACATTCCCTTATTGTATAGTTGTATCTACATTTTATATTTGATCTAGATTTTTAGGCTCCACTGTTAATGTTATGCACCGGGGGTCTGAGAGTAACGCAATTTCGATTCTCTGTATGTACTGTAAATGTGGAAGAATTGAAAATAAAGCAGACTTGACTTGACTTTAAAGGAGAATTCACTATTTTTGAAAATAGGCTCATTTTCCAACTCCCCTGTTAAACCTTTGAGTTTTACCCTTTTCTAATCCATTCAGTTGATAGCGGTATAACTTTTAGCTTAGCTTAGCATAGATCAGTGAATCTGATTAGACCGTTAGCATCTCATTCAAAAATGACCAAAGAGTTTCAATATTTTTCCTATTTAAAACTTTGCTTTTCTTTAGTTATCAAGGAACTTTGGTGTCGTACCACAGGTGCAGCAGTTGCAATGATATTACACAGCACCTGAAAATAGTACCCAGCAACTACACAAACTAGCTGGGCACTTTTTTCAGGTGCTTCGTTATATCAATGCACCTGCTGCACCCATGGTATGCTAAGTTAAGAGTGCTACCACCAGACCCGGAGATCAACTGAATGGATTCGAAAACTGTAAAGCACAACTGTATAACTCTAAGGGAGTTGGAAAATAAATCTATTTTCAAAAATAGTGGAGTGTTCTTTTAACAGACGTTGTGTAGTACATAGTTAATGGTTTCCTCAAAATCTAAAACAATTGTGATATTACCAGTGACAAGGAGTCACAATAACCACAGTCACCATTAACCACGCTCACCAACCCAAACCTACTTACCTCTGTCTCCACGTGTGTGTTTGCTGACAACCAGTGAAATGTGTTATTTTTGTGCCAGTGTAAACAACAAATTGACTGTTACACCAAATTAAATGTTAACTATATTTGACTAATTCACTCAAACTATTAGGCTACATTGCCTTTTCACTCAGAAACTAAACAAGTCTTTGTGAAGTGAAGTCATTGAATCATTACTCCAATAATTACTTTTTTTGTTTGAATGTGATGCAACTCATCTTATATTTCAGGAAGAGAAGCAAAAATAACAGAACTTAAGGAACACAGAAACAAGGACTTCTGAGAATGACAGGATGTTTAACATTCCCTTTCATGAATGAATTTTGGTTACAGTAAAAATAGTGTTTCACTGTTTACTGTTAAATTGCATGAGGTGTGCTGTTTATTTGATCTTGTAGAATAATTCTTGCAAGTACATGATCTCGAGATCAGTGTGTTGTTAGATTTTCCTCTCAGTATGTATGTACACGATTCACATAGCAGAATGTAATTCCTATCCAGACGAGGTTAATTCGAGATGCCCTTAGACAAAACATGTTTGTGCTAAGCAATATAAAATAATTTTATTTAATTTGTACAACAATTTCGACCATCTGAATTCTGAGGTGAAATGAGACAAATGTATGCATATGCGTGCACTGTCCCTGACTGCAGGCTTAAACAAATAATACTTTTTTCCTCCCTCTCTCTCTAGATAAACCATGAAACTGGGGGAAAGGGTAAATGCATTTGAGCTGAGATGTTGTTTGTATTAATGGAAAAAGTTGAAAAGGACCTTGAAGTGAAATATACTCATGCACAGCCTCGCCATTTGTTTGGATGATCCATCACTTGAAACCAACCACATACTGTAGAAATTAATATGCAGTCCCATCAGTGCAACTGCGGTGGGCACTAATTCCCTCCCTGAAGCCCGCTCCCACCTCCTCCTCATTCCCACAGGTGCAGGAAGGACTGGAGGGGTGACATATCAGCTTCCCACCACCCCAACACTCGACCGCAGCTGCCACGCTTCAATTTATCATCCTCAAAGGAGAAGCCTCTGGCCCTCAAAAAATCCTGATAGGATGTCCCACCACCAGAATACTGTTTATGTTGGCTCTTAGTATGACACTGCAAGGGATTCTAGAGATGTCAAAAATAGTACAGGTCCATTTTGAGAAGGGTGCTGCATATTAAATGTTGAGCACCCTAACTAGGGAGGCTTACTTTTTATACATAATTAGACAAACGCTTAATGATTACATAATCTCTATTGCAATTAATTATAAACAGTTTAATATAAAATACAGATCTAGATAAACACCTTGGTTTTCTGGTAATGAGTAAGCGAAGAACTAAAGAGGAAAATAATATTACAGACAGCTAGAAGCTATAATAAACAGCCACTACCACAAACCACCCCAATTTATTTTGTTTTCACTCCATTGCTCCAGGCCAACAGACCTCCTGCGCTCGCTCATACTAGCAGCTCCAACCTCATCTTGCCAATTAGACAAGGAGGACCAGAGACAATTGCCCTTGTCTGATAACTCACTAACTAAATAGATTCAGTGCTGGGTTCTGCTACTTTATATAGCCTACTGGAAAACTTGAAGAGAAAATGCAACCAGACTTCTTACTGAAATCTAAGCTGTATTAGTGCTTATCCCAAAGGCTCAGGGTTTAGCTGCTGGAAATTAAATAGAAACATGTCTGTAACTCATTCAAAAAATGTGAAAACTTATTGCTATAGGGGCTGATATCAGTTGTATAGGCTACAGTGAAAGAAGAAAAAGTTATCTTTTTTTAGTTGTTAATATTATCTAGGTTGAGTGTAGTATAAGTTAATTTCCAAAAATAACAAATCCTGTTTAGCGATGTGCAGGGGCATTTCAGAAGTGAGGGGGATAGAAATTTCAAATGTTTCAAAGCAGTTTAACTCATTGGGCCCTATCATACACCCGGCACAATGCGACGTAAGGCGGAGCACAAGTGTGTTTGCTAGTTTCAGTCTGGCGCTGTTCGCATTTTCCCGTCAAGCGCCACGTCGTTTAATTCGAAAATGCATTTGCACCCATTTGTGTGCCCATGGGCGTGCTGGTCTAAAAAAGAGGTGTGTTCAGGCGCATTGCTATTTTAAGGAGCTGAAAATAAACTGTGTCGTAGACCAACTCAAACCTGGTCTAAAGTCAATGGCACAATATATATATATATATATATATATATTCTTTTTTTTGTTATTTAACGCGTTGGTAGAAAATTTGTCCTCTGGGCGGGTCCACAGTGCGCATTGACTTTGCTTATTAGACACAGGGATGCGCATCACACAAACATGCAAAATATTAAAAACAAAAGGATTACAGTGTAAAAGATTATTATTGTGTAGGCTACATAAATATAAAAAATGTTATGATGGATAGTCATTGCATGTATTAGAATTAGGCTAAATATTTGCAATTCAGCCTATTACTACTTACGTATAATGATGAATGAAATTGGCTAATTAGTTGAACAGTCGTGCCAATACAGACACATATATATTAACTGTCTCATCACGCGAAGCTATTTGAAAGCCTGCATCCAACGCAGACGACTGAAAGATTGAATGAAGACATTTACAGCCACCTGCTGCCATATTTTTATTTAGATTATTATTTAATTGTAGCCAATTAATTTATATTATGTAAACATTTACTGGAACATAAAAGAAGGTATTTTCAAAGACTATAGAATACCCTTAAAGGGACTTTGAATTTTGAAGTAATTTGAAGACTGTTGGTAACAAAGCTGTTTTATTATTAAAGCTACAATTTGTAAATGTCTGCTTGATATTTTCTCTTATTTTTACACAAAAATATCTTTAAATAATCTGATGTGGGTATTTTCAGTCAAATTTATCCTTGTGATTAATTACAATTAATTAGATTAATTAGTGTAAATATCATGTAATTAATAAGGATAAAAAAATTGGAATCGACTGACAGCCCTAATCGAACGTCGAACTAGGTGGGCATGGTTTCAGCAACCAGGTCCTGCACGTGCACACACACAAAAACCCTATATATGTTAAGGAAGTGAAAACAAGAATATTGTCTAAATGTACAATTAAGAACAAAATCACTTGAATAGGGCTGAAAAGATTATTTGAGTAATTAAAATACAAAAGATCACAGAGGCAAATTATTTGCCTTGAGGCTTCGTTTAGTCCATTTCCAGTAACTACACAAGGCACATTATGTCTCCCCACAGACCATTATTACTGAAGCACAATTGATAAACACTGGACATCCCAATGTGCACGCTATCCAAGCTAAATTGTTTGTGATATTAATCATTTTCATTGCTAATTAGGGCATATAGTGTGGATGGTATGCGCAATGGGACGCTGGGATATTTAAGACCATAAATCAATATGGTGGCTGCTAGTTACGATGTCCGCCATTAATGTTGATTGCCTCATTTTCTCTCTGTGACACACAAACACACTCCACATACAATCATGCATAAAAATACTACAGAAAGTTAGTTAATATCACACTGAGAGTGGTATGGCCTTCTAAAAGGGTACTTTATCAGCTTCATCATGCCTAGAGCTGATCCATGCTGGTCGCTGAGGAAATACATCAACTTCCACACTCAAGCTGCCGGCTGCAACTCACTCAAGCCATGGGCTGTTCTTCACTCAAGCCCCCGGCTATTCCTCACTCTTTGCAAGGACAGTCTGGCGCATCTGACTCACGGTATGTAAGTTGGTTTACATATGTAAAGGATTTGCCACTGATGATTCAAACACAAGTTTTTAGAAGAGTAGAGTAGCACTTGCTGTTTGTCATTTCTCCAATCACAAATGCAGACTTGGTTTTATGTTTACACAGCGCGATATGCAACACAACGTGTAAAAAGACTGTATACATTATTATAATCAGTAATTTGGTTCCCACTAGATGCAACAACTGCCTCGTTTGTAACCGGTTTTATTGTATTTGTCCTGTCATGCTGGCGTTCTGACTGGGACACGCCTTATCTGTATATGTTGAGGTGCGTAACATTTCCGTCGGATGCTTGAAATATTTGATTACAGTTTTTTTCAATCGCTAACAAGCGCTTAACCATACTTCAGATACTTTTTCTAAACTCTTAACACAGACTCACACCTACAAAACACAATTGGCCAAATGGATAATTTCCTTCTCAAAAACACATTTTGTTAAATATATACTAAATCTTCATTTCAAAATAGAACACATCTTTCTCTGCACACACCAACTTTACCAAAACACTGGAAATCTGACTCAAAATTAAATTATTCTGTCAAAGAATAACACTTGTTTTCACCTCAAAAGGTACATGCAGTCAATCAAAGTACACCAGGTTTCAAAATACTGGCTATTGTTGACATTACAAAAACTGCATAGACTTTTCAGTCACAGTTTTACAGGTATTTGCATGCAAAACATGCAATTCACTGTTTTACACTGAATTTCTTGGTTAGGAACTGCATGTCCAAATGTACAGTAATGTTCACATTCAAGCATTCCAGTAAAAAGCTATTTTTTTTCCTTTACTGTTTACTGCAGGAGGTACAGTAGAAACACGGTATGATAGAACAGAAAAGGTTTGACAGTATTGCTTACAGTGAACAAAATATCCATAAAACACATAAGAGCATTCTGAACAAAAAAACAACAACAGCAAAAAGGCCAGAATAAAAAAAAGGGGGGGGGGGGGGTAAAATAAAAACAATCTCTCACTGCTCCTCTCACTGCTCCTGCTCCTCTCACTGCTCCTTTTCCTCTCACTGCATTTGCACCTCTCACTGCTCCTGCTTCTCTCACTGCTCCTGCATCTCTCACTGCTCCTGCTCCTCTCACTGCTCATGCCCCTCTCACTGGGCCTGCTCTTCTCCCTGGGCCCCTTGCTCTTACTCTTCCTCGTCCATACATTACAGTGTTTGTCTTTTCTGTTTCCAAAAATATCACTCTTCAAAGTCCTCCCTTTATTGTATCAGTGTCAATGTAATAGAAAAAAATAACCCCTGCCATTGAGTCTAAGCCAGATTGGAATCAGTTGTGGTTGGCCCAATTTACACAACATAAATCAGCTAAGATAAATTGTTTTTGAACTGATATCATTGCAGAGGCAGAGGTTTTTATACTGTATCTAAGGTTTGGAACATTGTTTTTGCTATTGTGGGATGTTGTGTGTTAACATTTGTAAATACTACCAAAACGATCCATAATTTTGTTGGGAGGTATAGCTTGTCTGTTCAGAAAATGTAAGCATTGTGGAAATGTGTTCAATGACTCCATATTGTGTGAAAACGACATGAAATGTATGAATGGTATGGCCACAATAGACGGATGCTGCGCTAATTGTGTTTAGAGTTTTGAAAATGTGACAACTGCTTGGACAATTGCTTGTTAGCGACTGAAAAAAACTGTAATCACAACGCACTGGATAGCTGGCCAATCAGAGCACAGCTCGCCTTCTAGAGCAATGAGCCTTGTAAAAATCGAAGCGTTTCAGAAGGCCAGGCATAGAGGAGAATCTTTAATCTACATTATGTGGAAAATACGTTTTTGTTTTTTTATACCTAAATATAGTATATCTAGTATTGCTCTTTAATAAGGAAAATTTACTTCTTCGACTACTCAATTAATCAATTGAATAATCATTAGAATACTCAATTACTAAAATGATTGATAACTATAGCCCTACATTTGAACAGAATGATAAAATGGTCTCTCTCTAAAATAGCATTGTGTATTCCTACTTGGTATTGTTATTGTTTCTTGTTCCAGATAAATATAGTTCATTTTAGCCACTTTGATCATATTTTGTTGCAACTGTTTCTGCAACAACATGATTTATGTGTGTGTGTGTGTGTGTGTGTGTGTGTGTGTGTGTTTTCATTTGCTATGTTTCAGCTAAGGTTTTGATCAGAATCAGAATGAGCTTTATTACCAGGTATGTTTACACATACAAGGAATGACAGAAGCTTCTGTAGTGCAACAGAATGACAGTGACAGAACAAAAACACAGAAAAAAAAAAAAAAAAAATATATATATATATATATATATATATATATATATATATATATATATATATATATATATATTTCTCAAAATGTTGTGAAGCTTTTTGCCATGAATATTAACTGAGCTTAAAAAGTAAAGTTTCATGGATAAACATTTAAATAGAGCCTTTTAGATGTTATGCTGTGATTAGATAAACAGCTGGTGCCGTAAAGATTAAATATACCCCCACATACAGTATATAAGGTGAGCGCTTTAATTTCTCAGTTCTATCTTCATCCAACAGTTACTTCAAAAGGAAATGCCAATTAGAACCAGAACTTCAAAGTCATGTTATTAACATCTGTTTTATAATCCAGTTTAAGTTTCAAAGTGAGGTGGTCTAGTATCTGAAGAATATTCTGTGAATCTATCTGTGATGGAGCAACATAAGGATACAAAGCTTGATGGATTGCATCAAACTAGAGTCCATCTTAACAAAGCGCAAAGTTCATTCGACCAACGTACCAACAAACCCTCGGCCAGCTGAGGACCAGAGTGATTTAGTATAGCATGAAGACCAAGGCTTGCTTTTGTGACTTCTGAGGCCAAATGGACTGTTATATTTCAGGAGTGGTGTGATTTATACTCCACTCTGCTATAGTTTAACTCAAGGGGCTGCATTCTAAAGCCAACAATAAATCAACATGTCTCTTTAGAAAAACCTTTTGTTTCCACTAGTCTCCCTCTTACCCTTAATTTATTATGGATGTTAGTTTATTCCATATGTTTCCTTTTTTTCTGTGGGAAATGTTTAATGTGTATGATGTAAGAGAGTTGCAAACATCCCATAGCTGTTCAACATGCAGATGAAGTTATAGAAATTACAGTTCATCTGTTAGAAGGTTATATTCGGATACATAAATGACAGCAGCACATTTACATTTTGCATAGCAAGTTGATTAGTTCTTCAAAATAGCAACCTAATGCTTTATTCTTCACAATAAACATACTTATTTAGTCATGAATTTATCACAGCACAGCACTGTTAAAGTAATTAACAAAGTTAAGTATCGAGCACTTTAAACGTAATGATACTTCTCCATGGAAATGCTGGTAGCATGCACTGACAAGGCTCGTGGGACTTTAATAGCACAATGCTGTCATAAAGACAATATAGTATGGCAGATTCATGTATCACCTAAACGATTGTCAGTGATTCTGCAGAATTAAGTTCTCAAGTATATGAATGAATGGGTGCTGTCAGAATGAGAATCCTAAAAGCTGATTAAAAGATCACAATAATCAGTCCACCAATTAATGTCCTGTAAAGTAAAATCTGCATGTTTGTAATAAACAAATTTATCATTAAGATGTATTTAACTTCAAATGATCGCTTCTGCCCAAATTACAAGTCCATAATCCAAAATAATGCTTTTTCTAGTAAAAAATAAATAAATAAATAAAAATAAAGTCCATCCTTAGTTCACTGGAGAAAGCAAAATTATGGACAGAAGACTCACATTTTAGCTGAAAGAAATAGTTTGAAGTTAAAATGTAACAATGGATTTGTTTATCACAAACATGCAGATTTTCACTTCACAAGATGTTAATTAATGAACTGGAGTTGTTGGGATTACTTGTGATGTTTTTATCAACTGTTTGACCTCTCATTTTGACCGAACCCATTCACAGAGGATCCTCTGATAAGCAAATGTTGCAATGCTAAATTTCTCCAAATCTGTTCAGATGAAGTAACAAACTCATCTACATCTTGGATGGCCTGAGGTTGAGCACATTTTCATTTCTGGGGTGATCTATTCCTTTAACTATTTAAGTCATTAGTATGTAAAAATACAAACTGAAGAAAGAAAAAAATACACTGATTTTCTGATTGTCTGAATCTGCTTTTGAAAATGACTAAAACTGAGGAGGTTAAAGACCCCCTCTAGAAATAAAGAGGGAAAAAATCTAAATGTCACACCATGGTTGCTACTGAATGGCAAACATGATCATTCCACTGGGGACACATTTAAACATGTAATTGCATACAACTAAATTAGTTTCCATGGGGATGCGAATCCATTGAGCACCACAGCCATTGTCATTACTGCCTCTTCCTTCTCCTTAAGAACTATGTCGTTTCTCCTCAAAATGTAACGACATTCCTAATGGGATTTCTCACTGTCGTAGTCATGCTTTTGAAGTAGTGCCATTAGGGATTTAATCATTTCATTCTGCATTTGGAGGACATGCATTCGACAGGTCAGTTCTCAAGCATATCACCCCCTCTCAACTCAGATGATGTTAAACACCTGTCTGATTTGAATTTGTCATTGATTTATGCATGAAAGCACTACAATATATGGTTTGTGGTTTTTCCCTTTTCTTCATTTATCAGACACGTTGGAATAAAAGCAACACACAATTAAAAAAAGTATGGTGCATTTAGTAGTGACATCATTGTTGATGTCATTATCAGTGAGCCTCTAGTTAAGCAACCCAAAGGCACAGAGGTAACAATTCAAACTGACTGAGCTGTTACACCAAGCTTTTTGTTAACGGACCAAAAAAATACCACTCTATCCTGCCTTTATCCCTGAAGGTATGCACCACTGAGGGCATTTATCATGTGATCTAGTGAGAGAGTCATAGTAATTTATTAGGAATTAGGGGAACTCAAACATGACCCAAATTCATAAAACCTACTTAATGCCGCCTCATGGTACTGCTCGAGGAACATTCTGTCAACACTTTTAATGCACAAGTCCACCACATTAATGCCAGTGCATTACTAGTCAGTGTATTCATTGCCCTGCATTACAGCCGAGTATTATGAGGGAGTTTGAAATCCTTTTTTCTTTTTTTAGAACAAAACAAGTAAAATATGTGTAGAGGGAAAAAAATGGTTTTCAGGTAGTGACTCAGTGTTAACCTAAGGCATGTCATGGCAAGTCATGGAAGATGCATCTCATCATAAGATGCACACTGTGCTTCTGCTAAAAATGGGATCAAACCCATTTTCTGGTGTGGTATTCTGCTCAGGGCTCTAGTTGGTGCCAAGGGCACAAGAAAATGCGTTTCCATTATCGAAGAGCATCAGCAGCTGATTATTCAGCAGCCCTATTGAATTACTGTAGCAGCCTCACAGGGTCACCTGTAATCTCACTCATTACCCCTTACTCCTCCAAAGTGTCCACTACCATACTGATCACATGCTGTACACATGCTTTAATTCTTATTGGGATCTTGTACGCAAAGTTTGTATAACACCATCTGTAATTGAACAAAAGATATACTTACAAATTCTTTAAAATCTGCCTTTGTATATAAAAAATGTTATGTTCTTCAATATGTTTATTAAATTCAACTGAATAATGAATGAATAGTCAGGTGAGCCCTTCTCTGTAGCAATGTTTTCCACTATATCCTTGCTTTTTCACCCCACTGTGCCTAATTGATGTGGAATATGAGAACTTCAAGCCTTGGCGGTGGTAAATGGCAGTTCATTCATTCATCTTGGTCATGGGGTCTAACTCGTACCCACAGTTCCTTATTTTCCTGTGCTATTAAAGGGCAAATGGAGAGAGACTCAACTGGGGTGGATTTAAAGGCAGACACACTTTATCATGGTGAAGTTTAAGGCCATTTGGGGTGCTATTCCTGTCGTCAAATTCCATTTCACATAAGAAATCAGGTCAGACAGTTTCATAAACCATTCATGTTTGCTGGGGAAAAGCTATAAGTAAAGGCCCATTATTTTAGTTGCATTTAACTAATGAGAATAACAACCAATATCATAAGACATTTTGTAGTTGTTAGACATTATTAAGCATTAGTAGTCTTGCATGCTAGTATTTTATGAAGTGAAAGTACACTTATCAAATAAATAAATATGAAGACCCACTCCACTACTATGTGCATTGCATTTGTCATTTGCAGTTAAATCTGTGATGATTTGAGAGAAATAAAACTAGCCTAGTTTTCAATCTCAGTTATTGCCCTTTACTGTATGATGATCATAAAGCCACGACTGACCAAACAAAAGTATTCCAGAAAGCTACCTGATATCATTAAAACATTATAACTATAACAAGATGTTGTTATCAGAATGGTTAAGTGTATATGGTCATAATGCAGTATAATATTAGAATTACCAAATGACCGTGGACCATTTACAAAATGTGCACTTCCCAGGCACAGGATTCATAGAAAAACATCTTGGCCTCAACTCTGAACAGCTAAAAATATATCCACTAAATACAAATGACATCTGCTCTGCAGAGGAGTTATGAGAAATCTCTCCTTATTAGATGGAAATAAATTATCATCCAGATCTTATTATTGTGCTCAGATTTAAACCAATAGAGAGCCCGAGGCTTCACAATAAAAAGTAGACCCAATAATTGAGTTAATGCCGTACAATAAGGGGGGAAATGAGAAAGTAGGTGTAATTTAAGTACCAACAGGTGACCATTTCAGTGCATTTATTTGTAAAAGTGTCTTAAAAGATAAGGAATAATGTCTCTCAGTATTACAAATTTATGACAAAATAATGTTTCCAGTAGAAGCATGATTTCAAATGTTTTTGACAGATTTTAATAGGGTTGAGGGACTATAGCCAGACATTTCTATTTTTACGAACATTTTCCATTAACCCTAAAACACAATGCATTGAAGTGCAAAATACACGTCAGACACCTGTAAAAAATACATGCAGAAAATTCCTTGATATTAATACAGTACACTGTGGCCTATTTTATGGATTTTTTTCGCAGCATAGTTAGTTACCAAGTGGTGGGCCAAACATCCAGCTCAAAACTGAAGAAAGAAGAATGAGTTGAATTTTGTACATAACTTAAAGTTAAAATAATGTAAAACGTATAGCATTCTGGAGAATTATCTTTAACACAATGGATTGCATGTGGTAAAAAAATGTATCATAAAATTAAACCAAAGTAAAACAGAACCCTTTGTGCCATTACCCTTGACAGTTGAGTTATTAATATGCAAATATGTAAAATAAATATGCTTTAGAATATGCAATATGCTCAGTGAACAGGCTCTGGGTGGTCTGTGGGTGGGCCATCTGAGGCTTTGTCTTATATTAGCTTTAATTTTTATTCCAAGAAGTTAAACATCAAATAATTATACAAAAAAAGGGCTAAAGGTTTTAAAATGATCTCACTGACAGTGTTCACATTGTATTCTGATTACGGGAAAGGAGAGGTTCGTACCCAGAAAAGCTTTTTGTTACTAATCAATTCAAATGAAATCAGTGTACTTGGTTGAAATCCATCTCATTAAAACTGCTCCACCACTTTCTACCTGAGGTCATGCAAAGTCAATTTTATGATGTGAATCACAGCAGTAAGGTGTAGGTTGGTCTCATCTTGATGCAGCACGTTGATAACATCATCTAGTTAACTATGATCGGCTGGCAATTTTCCTCGCTCCTTCGTTCTTTGCAACACTAGGCTGTTTGTTCATAGACCCCTGCAGAGTGGCTTCTTGGAAATTCTTTATTGGTTTTCCCACATGCCTTTTAGGTGCTGTGATGAACATCTGTTCTGTGTGCACACTGCTGCAGTGTAGTCATAAAGTGCAACCTTAGCCCTGGTGAATAATATCCATTGACAGCCAAGTCTTGGCCTCTGGTGAACTGTGCCTTCGTGATTCCAGAAATATCCATGAAAAATCCAAGAGAAGCCTCCAACCCCACCGCACTCCAGGAGACAGACCTCATACTGTGAGGCCTGCACTGTTAAAGTAGAGGGAAGACATTTTGCTCTTAATCATTTATTATACTTTCCCATTAAGTGTAATGTTTTTTTTTTTTTTTTACTGCAAGCCATTCTAAAAAAAAAAAAAAAAAAAGTATGTATGTATTCATGTATGTATACACAGTGGTTTTAGGCACTTATGTAAAAATGCTGTAAAATGAAGATAAATAGATTTTATTTATCAATTTGTTCTGTTTCTTCATTTCATTCCAAACATGATGATGAGATCAGATCTCTGTGTGGAGCACTGGCTGTTGTCAGACTCCTTGTGCATACAAAAATCTCACTGGATTATTACAATTAATGGCACAATGAATGTTTGGAAATGTAAACTGATATTTCCCTCTGACACACTACAGCAAAACATAAAAACAGCTGACTTAAAACCATTTTATAGCTGGTGAAAATACTTCCACTGTGATCACCAAAATTATTGGAACTTTTGAATTTTAGTTTTATTAGAATTATTAGAATTAAAATGTTTACCTTGTATAATTTTAAAAACATAAATACAACAATTATATTGGACTCTCTATTGCCTTGTAACTGAGAGAAAGCTCTGCTGAAAAACTGCAAGGGGTCTTTTGGTTGCTTTGCCTGTATGTCTGGTCTTTCCTTCGTACAGTAGCAGTCTGAGACACAACAATTTGGCACGGAAATAATGCTCTGATGTGGAAAATTGCCCCATTATTTTATCATCAAAGGAGAAGTGGGGTATATAAAAGCCAGGGACAACAGATGCCGAGGGAAAGCCAAACAATATTGACATCAAGATTGTCTTTTGGATGATGTGGTCATCTACGTCTCATAAAAATGTCCTGTTGGGAAACAATTTCACTTACGTTTTCCAAAGTGCACAGTATGAAGTCCACACCATACTGGGAGCTGTATGTAACTGATAGAACCACTTTGGACTGGTAAGTAAGTGACTGAAAGAAGGATATAAAATTACAGCCTTTACAAATTCACTTTCTCCCCTTGACAACTTTCAGAACAGATGGCTTCACAATCATGGGGTATAGAGCTATTAACAAATTCCTCTCGGCCTGGGAAAAAGTTGAGAGCTGTGTAGGGATGCCAGGACATGGCACATATTCTTCAGCTCAATGAGTCTTGCATCAAATCTCTCAGGTTTAACATATCAAACTGTTTCGCTCACATACACATAACTATTAAACTAGCGAGCCATGAAGTCGACTATTGTCCAGACAAATCACAGTTATCAAGATGTCATAATAGTGAAGATGCCACCTCCATTCAGCAAATGCTGGGTGACAATAAATATTTTCTCCTTGCTAAGATAAAACAAAGTGCACAAAACTAAACGGCAAATCTCATGGGTCGCCCTGCTAAGTCAGCAGAGAGGAAGAGCATATGTTCACTCATTTCCCCTGTAAAGCTGAAACAGTTTCAAGAAAAGAGAGCAGATATGCATAGACATTGTTAGCTGCTTCTTACTGAGCTAATGTTTATGTAAAGTCAGCCGGTCATTATTGTATATCATTACAGATCATTATTGCTATTGTGCCACTCTGAAGGGTTTATTTTGTGATAATTTACTGACTATAAATTATCCTAATTTCATGGCTACCTAGCAAATAACATAATATGTAGACATGAAAAAAATAATAATTTGTGCTGAAATTAGTTCATCTTATTTGTAGCTATAATGCCACTTTTACTGATACTGTTTATCTGGAATCCAAGTTGTTATTTCTATGGGCTATTTAGCTCACATAATTAGCTACAATGATACATCTCTCTCTATTTTAAGTTTCCTCTCATGCAGCTTTTTGTGCATCTTATTAGTTTTTTGTTTTTCCCAAGATATTAGATGCATTTTGACAGATGGTGAATTGATAAAGAGACATTAAAAAAGGTTTTGCCAGGTTACCTAAAAATGTGCCTTACTGTAACATCTAATGGGACTATCCATTCATTCACATTTATTAAAGTCAAAATTTTTTTTTAATATGATTAACATTAGCTTAACAAAAACAAACAAGCAAAAAAATATATCTTTAGGCAATATTTTTCTATCTTTCTCAAATTATGCAACAATAGTTCATCCCAGTTGCCTAGTACCACTTTTTACATTTTTACATAATTTTGTCAGTGGTCAAATACAGTCATTAAAGAAAAAAAAACATTGAATAGTAAATGCTGCAGCTGACCAATCAGAATCTGCATGGTGCACAATAACATCATTTACTAAATAAATAGTTCACTCAGAAAATAAAATTTACTAAAATTTTACTCTTGCTGAGGCCATCCAAGATGGTCACCATGATTTTTCCAAGTATAACATGTTCCTGGATCAATATATTTTGTTGATCCTGGATCAACATTACTGTCCAAAAATATAGACTAAACCCAATCCCTCTCCCTTAACTTAACCCTAACCATAATTTATTCCTAAAATCAGTGTGAAATAATAGCTGATTAATGAGGGTGTATAAGCACCTAACCCTGATCATAAGCCAAAAACAGATGATCCTGAAAAGTTATCCCTCAGTTCTGATTGGTAAATTGGAATGTTGTTCCAGGATCAACAAGGATGTTTGTCCAGCAACATGTTGTACTTGGTGAAATCACTGTCACCATCCAAGATGTAGAGAAGGAGATTTGGAGAATTTGGCATTTGATCAATTGCTTACCAATGGATCCTTCTGCAGTGAAAGAGTGCCATCAAAAAAGCTGTGTCTTTATGAGAAACAAATCCATCGTTAAAGCATTTTAACTTTAAACCATTGATTCTGGATAAAAATATAAGCCCATAATCTACAATAACAGTTCCTCCGGTGATAAATCATCACCTGTTGTAGTCTCTCATCAAAATCCAAAAATGTTTAGAACTGCAATAATGTTGATCAATGTTTGAAATTAAAAATATCTTGATGGATTGTTTCTTACAAATATGCAGCTTTTCACTTCCCAAAACATTAATTCAAGCACTGCAGTGGTCTGAATTACTCGTGGGTTGCTTTTATCAGCTGTTTGTACTCTCATTTTGACGGCACCCATTCACCACAGAGCATCCATTGATGAGCAAGTGATTTCAATTTCCATTTCTTGAAATCATTTCTAAATAAAATGCATGGATAACTCTGAGGCAACAAAGCCGGAAGTTACTTTTTAAAGCACAATTCTTTGTTGCTTGCATTACACGGGTGGTAAAACACTCACCCCGACAATCAAACACCACTCTCGGTGGGACAGCCTGGCGTACAACTGAGGATGTGTTAATCCGCCCGCTTACAGCTTCAGATGAAATAGGAATTGTTTGTCTTTGATCTCTCAAGGGTTACGCTCTTGTTCCGTAACCTGAGCATCTGGTCACACAGATCAGTGATCAAAGAGATGAATTCAATGAAGTCAGCGGGTCCAGTCAACAACAACAGACCCCAATCCTGTTGTGCCTACTGAAATTGGAAATCGCATCATCCTCTCAAGTAAATGTACTATTTCAAAATAGTTGTTCAGCTTGTTGACTTCAGAAGAGAATTAGCATTTAATTGGTTCCTTCTGGAATTTCATCTTTTTAGCATATATTATAGATTTTTTGTATGCATAGTAAGGTCACCACTGCTGCATTTATTTACTTAAAATTACAATAGAAACAGTAATATTGCAAAATATTACTATAATTTAGAATGCTTTCTATGTTAATGTATTTTAAAATGTAATTTATTCCTGTGCTGGTAAAGCTGAATTTGAAGTAGCCACTAGTTCAGTATTCAGTGTCACATGATCGTATGTAGTAGTGTAGCATAGTAGTGTGTACAGCACATGTGTACTGTAAAAATCCAAAACCTCTATTCTAAAAATGCTATTCTAGAATTTTGATCCCACTGCAGATTAAACGTCCAGATTCCAGGTCCAAAAATGACAGTTTCAGTGCCTTGGGATTTTCCAGATCTGGAAACATCTGTTCAGCTAACACTTTCGGCATCTTGAAATCAAGGCTCAAGGAGTGGAACACTTACTCAGCATCTTTTGAATGTACGCCAGTGATTAAAAGCATTAAGATATGGGGATGATGTCAAAGTTAAACGCTGCATGAATATTTAAGACACCATTGTCTAATTACACATGATTACTGCAATTAAGAAGTTCAGGACAAAGGGTCGAGCAGTTACTCTATTTCCTAAATGGTAGCTGTCAGTTCGGCAGCAAATCTCTCAAAAATTCCACTTTCTTTCCCCTTCAGTCTAACATATTGATTTGTTAAGGCTGGCCAGTTTTGCAATCGAGGAGCATAGCAAGGTTAATGAAGCAGATGGCATGAAAGGATACTTGTTAAAAGTCTTTGATGATGACTATCCTGTGTTATAACATTCTGCATTGTCCCAAAAATACCCTCCAAAAATATATACTCGCCCTGGAGTTTGTTTCTTAATATATGTAACAATATTTTCTTTCAGAAGGCTTAAAGTTTTTTCAAATGTCTTCTTGAAACTATAGGCACGCTTAAATATTACCCTTTCTCAAGTCACTTTACCAAAGAGGCTCCATCTGTAAATTGTCAAAGAGATTTTTGACGTCTATAGTTTTATTTTCATTGTTGTATACATTATTCTCGGACCCTTTTCTGAAAAGTCCTGTTGGTCAATTTGGCTTGAAGGTCTGATCAGTGACTGGATTGTTGCCACAAATTTTCTATTTTTTTTCAACGGACTTCATGTTGCTAGGAAGGCTCATAGCTACGCTAATCTTTTTGTAGCCCTTCGTAGGCTTTCTCCTCTCGATAAATTCAACTTTACAGCTTCACAGCTCCTTGGACTTCATAACTTCAAGATTGATTTGAGCAGTTATTTTAGGGTGAGCAAAACCAAAAAAATCTATTTAAAATGAATGCTGTTGTTTCTGTTAATCAAAAAAATAAAACATTATAAACATTATTTTCAACAATTATAATAGGAAGGAATGTTTCTTGAACATAAAATCAGCTTTAGAATATTTTCTGAATGTGCATGTGACACTGAAGACTGGAGCAATGTATGCAAAAAATTCAGCCATCACAGGAATAAATTACATTTTCAAATATTTAGCATAGGAAATAGTTTTAAACTGTAATATATTTCACAAAAATTGTTTACTGTTTTAGGAACCTGATTGAACCTCACACAGCAAGAAACCACCTGGAATATCACTGGATTCTCATGAGACATCCAATGAAATATAACTGACAATGTTTTCTTCCATTACATTCTATCTTTCCTAAAGTCTGTCCCCCATCGGGTTGCAGAACCACTTACGTTTACCCATGTGAGATTCAAATATGACCTTTTGGAATGAGTGTAAGCATAGCACTGCCCTCACTTGACCTGAGAAGTCCTCTTAAGAACATGTGACCAAAGTGTCAGCCCATCGTTCTCCTGATACACTGACATTTTTAAAAGCAAAGCTTATTCGTACATTTCAGATTTAAAATGTTCTGTTTTTTTCGTTTCTATAACCATATCTTGAATGCCTGAATAATGTTAGACTTTCTGATTACCTACAGTACAAACACCTATAAATAGTCTTTAAATAAACCTTTTCTATTAAAAAATAGAGAGTAAAATGCTAAACCTCTGTCTATCTGCCAGCAGCTTTCAGAAAGCAGGTCCATTCCACAGTATGCTCGGCTTTGATAAACCATCCTGAACTGCCAATGGTTTAAATCAGGGAAACTGTGTTTCCAAACCAAATTATCTGCTTCAGTCATCATTCTGCAAATCTTTATCCCTGAATTTATGAATTTAAAGAATAAAAATTAAGCCTTTTTCACATTTAGGTGAAATGACACTTTATAGTATCCCCAGTGCTATTTACTTAAATCCAATTTAATAAAATATCAGAGAAAGTAGAATTGTGCAATTAGACGTTGGAGAAAAAAAAAAGAAAATCTAATGAAGTCAGTGTTGTTTATTAACTTTTATATAGTGCTTATGCAATCTACATACTGTAATTAAAATTAATTTAATTTAATTGATTCTAAGCCCTTATTATCTGCTTCAGTCACCATTCTATAAATCTTTATCCCTGAAAAAAAAAGAATTTAAAGGATAAAAATTTCATTATTAGATGGAATGAGACTTTATAGTGTCTGTTTTGCTATTTACTTATTAATCTAATTTATATAATAGCAGTGGCAGATGAAGTGTGCAATTAGAAAATTTGAATTTATTTTTTTAATATTTTTTTATTTTTTATCATAATTATGCAATTCTGCATACTGCAATTAAAAATTCATTTAAATTAAATTGCTCATTTAAAATGTAAATTCAAAATGAATGATCATTAGAGAAAGGTCAAATAGCCTATAACTTAATTTCATTGTTCAATTTAAAATAAAAGGATTTTTAATATTTGACAACACAAATATGTCAGATATTATGTGTCATAAAGTTCTAAGACATCTGCACAGGGCACTTACAGTAATTCATCAATACTTTTTATATTTCACTGATCTTCAAAACAAAAAACATTCAAAGGTTATTAGCTCTGTCCTCGCCATACAGCCAATGGACAACTTTGGCATTGATTTTGAGAAAAAAGAAAGCCAAACGTCTTCTAAGAGCATACATTGGTGATAGTTGCCTAGTGATTAAAGCTCTAGGTCCCAGAAAGGCCGATTCATGAACTGTCACCATTGTTCCCTTGAGCAAGCTACTTAACCTCAGGCTGCTCCTGGAGGACCAGCCCTTTACTAAGTGAACTGTGAGGCACTTTGCATAAAAAAAATCTGCTAAATGTCAAAAACCGTATTAAAGCCTGATAACATATTTACAGTCAAAGTGAGAAAAGGTCAGTAATATATGAAAAGAGACATAAGATATTCTCTAATGGATGTCAGTAAAAGCTCAAGTGGCTCAGACAGTGAGAGAGAACTAAACTCCCGATTACAAACCAGGAGATTTGTTAATAATTTGTTTAAAAGGATTAGTTCACCCAAAAACTGCATTGCAACCAGTCAGTTGAACACAAGAACCACATTATTCAGACCAGATCTGTGAACAACATCAAACGATTAATTAAAAAGATCCAATTCAAAAGAATGTTTCTTTCAAGCTGATGAACTCTCTTGAACATGCAAAGAGTCATATGACTTCAGAAAACTTGAAATATGGTGCATAAGCCATTTGAACCACTTTAATGAGGTTTTTTTTTTTTTTCTTTGGAGTTTGACAGCCTCATTCATTTTGATTATAGAAATGAGAAGAAAGTCAAGCAGATTTGCACCGTCACGGGTAAATGATAACATAATTTTTTGGTAAACTATTCCTCTGCAAAGGTCTGCAAAGGAAAAGAAAACCCAGATTTAAACTTGCTTAGAAAACAAGTTAGACATTACATTACTTGAAGCATACATAAGTCCTTTTTTTTGTTTGTTTTGTCCCTGGAAATATATTATTTACAAGCAGTCTCTTTTAAGTATATTTATAAAGAGGATGAGTTTGGGCTGAGCTGAATGTCATGTAACTCTATACGCTGAAATAAAATCTCAAGATCTTAGACATGAAAGGGATATTGGGATATTTCCATCTGATCAATGTTATACACACCTTCATATTGTATTTATACTGTTTATATTGATTTTACAAGAACTGAGAGACAGGGCAACAGGCCAATACCCATGTTCCCAGTCAGACAGAAAGTAGTCATTTTTTGCTTTTTTAAATTAAACATATGGTTGTATTGCTAACAAATATCCTAAAGGGTTTATTGGATGAATAGGTTAGCTCTTATTAAATAAAGTGTTGCAAATAGTATTGTGTGTTCACTATTCAAATAAATGTCAATTTGACAGACCAAGGTGGAAAGTCAATAATACCAAGAGGTCAGATGAGTAATATAAATAAGCAATTCAAGCATATTAGAACAGTGGCTTTAGTATCATGTGACCAGATAGTAATCGCTTCCCGTCCATCACCAGTCCCGTAAAAATATATCAGATGAAACCTCTCAGGATTTAATCAATGACATGGATTTGGGTCACTACTGTAAACGTCCATTGTTCTCCACTGAGGTGAATCGGTGTCATTTCTGTAATAGGATGTTGGCAGGTTACACAGGCTGGTGTTTTATGATGATAAGTTGCAAGTTTACAACAAAATTTTACAACATACTTTAATAGGAATACAGTAGCCCTCTTCCATAAATGATTTGCTGATGACTCAGTTTTAGTCATTTTACACTGTCTGGCATGATGCCCAGATCAGAGAGGCATTGTTTCTTCATAGTACACTTGGCATAGTTGATATTTGCATTCAAACTATCCATCATCCTGACTCTGCTTCAGCCATATTGATTATTAAGCAGATTATACAGAGGATATTATGAAGAATAGCATTTCTAAATATTAGATTAAAATGTCTAAAGCCACAAAACTTGGCTTTTATGTTAAACACTAAGTATTGTAAATATTCTGCAGGTAAAATAAGTACTTAACACATCACCATTTTTCTCAGTAAATATATTTCTAAAGGTGAGGTTGACAAGAAATTTACACCAGATGTCAGTAACAACCCAAGTAATTCACACATACAAAGAAAACAATACAAATATGTCCAGAAATTAAGTTCTATGCTTCGTACAAAAGCCTTTGTTGGTAATGACAGCTTTAAGACGCCTCCAGTATGGAGAAAGTTGTCGTATGCATTGCTCAGGTGTGATTTTGGCCCATTCTTCCAAATCTTGAAGGTTCCATGGGCTTCTTCTATGAAATCTAATTTTTAGTTCTTTCCATAGATTTTCTATTGGATTCAAGTCAGGCGATTGGCTTGGCCATTCTAGCAGCTTTACTTTCTTTCTCTGAAACCAGTTGAGAGTTTCCTTGGCTGTGTGTTTGGGATCATTGTCGCTGGAATGTCTACCCTTGTCCTATCTTTATCATCCTGGTAGATGGCACCGGATTTTAATCAAGAATGTCTCGGTACATTTTTCCATTCATCCTTCCTTCAGTTATTTTAATTTTGCCAGTGCTAAACCATGATGTTTTGGGGTGATGTGCAGTGTCATTTTACCTCCAAACATGGTGTGTATTATGCCAATTTTTGTCTCATCTGACCAGACTATATTCTCCAGGGGTTTCACAGGCTTGTCTAAATGTTGTGCAGCAAACTTTAAACGAGCTTCAACATGCTTTTTCTTCAGTGATAGAGTCTTGTGCGGTGAGCGTGTATACAGGCCAAGGCCATTGAGTGCATTATTTATAGTTTTCTTTTAAACAATTGTACCTTCTAATTCCAGGTCTTTCTGAAGCTCTCCACAAGCGATCACTGGCTCTTGGACAACTCTTCAGATAATTCTTTTCACTTCTCTGTCAGCAATCTTGCGAGGAGGATCTGGTCATTGCCAGTTTATGGTGAAATTATGTTCTTTCTAGTTTGGGATTATTGCCCCAACAGTGCTCTCTGGAACATTCAGAAGTATCGAAATCCTTCTTTAACCAATGCCTTTAGTATGTTTTGCTGCAATAAGTTTGCGAAAGGTCTTGAGAAAGCTCTATCCTTTTACCCATGATGAAATGTTTCTTGTGTGGTCATGAGACACATTTTTATATGCCATCAGTTGGGACTGAACCAACTAATATTAATTTCCGCTGACAAGGGGCAGGGTTGCTTTCTAATTACTGGTAGATTTCAACTGGATTCTTGGCATTCCATGCCTTTTTGCACCTCCCTTTCTTAATGTGTTCCATACTTTTTCGCCAAGTCATTCTACTTTATTCCAAAGAACTTAATTTCTGAACCCATTTGTTTTGCTTTCTTTGTATGTATGGATTATTTGGATTGTTACCGACATCTGGTGAACATTTCCTGTCAAGAGCACCTTTAAAAATACATTTACTGAGAAAAATGGTGATGTGTTAAGTACTTTACTTGCTGTATATATTTACATAGAGAGAGAGAGAGAGAGAGAGAGTGAAAGCATATACAGTATATACATCATATACGCATACACACACTCATATTATTGGTGCCTCATTTACAGCAATAAAACACCTAAACTGTCGTAGACTGACAATTATCATAGCTTATGTAGTTTGCTTGGTTGGACATATTTAATTTATGAGAGCAGGGGACTGCAAGCAAGTATCTATCAATCCTTGTGATGCAGGTCAGCGCATGGGTCCACAGAGGCTAATGAAAGTGTTTGGTGGAGACTAAAGCCAAAATAAGAAGTCCCACTGGATCTAAATATAGCAGTTTTACATTTCCCGTCGCTTCCCAATGTTTCTCCAACTGGATTCATTTCAGGACTCATTTAGCATCAACATCAGTTCCAATACCACACTAAATAAACAAATGCTGAAGCTAATTAATATTACCATGAGCTGTCCAGACCCATCAATACACATATGCAAAAAAATTACCATGCACTGAAATAAAAAACTGCAAAAATTTGATTTACCTAAAGTCCCATTCACACCAAGGCAACTGTAAAGACACCTACAATTATAAAGTTTTAATAATCATTCTAAAGTACAGAACTAAAAACTAGATCTGTTTTATTAACTGTATTTTGTATTGAATTGTATTTCTTTGTATTTCCTTGTCATATGCAATGACAGAATTTATTTCTTTGAGTATCTCAAAGCTACTGAGCTTTTCATGCTACACATATTGTTCAGTCACATGAGACTATGATCTGTTATGATGATGGATCAGTGTTGTATAGCCATAAATTTTCACTTTTGGCTTCAGAGCAAATCAGAGCAAAGCCATTTGTTATTTCAATGTGTAAAACGATCAAGCTATTGTCTTCTTCTGGCACAGCTCACCCCTCCTGGTATTCAATTAAGCTGACTTGTGAAAAAAAAAGATGTTTAAGACTTTGAACAATGGGCATCTAGCTAATGGATGATTAGCACATTGCTATTTATGTAATTTTGTGTGCCTGAAACCACTGTAACTATGCTTTTTACGATACAAATCGTTGTTGACTTTACTGATGAAATTACATTTCTACAGTATTTTGTAGTAGTGTTGGGGAAAGTTTCTTTTAAAAGTAATGCATTACAATATTGCGTTACTCCCTAAAAAATAACTAATTATGTTACTTTTTATGAAAAGTAATGTATTACATTACATTTGCGTTACTTTCATGCTACTTTTAAATATGAGCAGGGCTTGATTGTTTTGAATATAAGAAGTTCTACTTATAGCAAATGTAAAAGCAGTTTCACACCAAAAAGTTTAATGAATAAACATTGGGCTGAAGGATAAGTAAATTCACGTCTGTACAGTAAAACACAGGAGAAGAAGGTTCAGCACTCTTCTGCAATAAACAACAACAACAAAGTATGATTGTTAGTTTATCTAAAGTCATTTTTGCTTATTAGTACGGTTGAACTGGATTATCAAATGTCAGCAGCAAAGACATTAGTTAATAAAACGGGATTAGATACATTTGTGTTATTTAACATATTTAATTATTGCTGGTTTGCGTCATGTTCTGAGTTTGCATTTCACCATTTTAATTAATTTTGATGAATACTAAATCAGTATTTTTGCAAGTGGGATGAATATATGCACATTCACATTTAGTCTAGTACTACATCATGTTCACACAGTGCACACAACACAACGCCTCTGTACTTGTGTTTTCTCCCAATTTTTAGGACAGGAGACTTGTCAGTTAACAAATGGGGAAATGTAACTCAGATATTTTCTTGTAAATTAAAAAGTAATGCATTAATTTACTAGTTACTTGAAAAAAGTAATCTGATTATGTAACTCGCATTACTTGTAATGTGTTACCCCCAACACTGTTTAGTAGTTGCTTATCAGTGGTGACTTTTAGTTTATGTACATATGGCAGAAATATATATGGAAGACTCAATTAAAGACATAATCTAATAGATTATGAACACTATTAACTCTTCTCACGTGTTCTGGATCCAGACTGAAGTTTGTGTAATTCCTACCACGGGTTGTCAGTCCCGTGAAACAAATAGAGACATCGTTAGCATAGCTGCTGTTCCAACCAAAAATGTATTTGTTCAAAAAAATTAATTTGTTGAACCCAAGCTAAAGAATAATAATTTGTTTTTTTATCAGATATAACTTTAGTCCAAGATTATGAGATGCATTATTAGAATGCTTGGCCAAAGAGATGTGTCTTTAATCTAGATTTAAACAGAGAGATTGTGTCTGAATCCCGAACATTTTCAGGAAGGCTATTAAAAAGTTTGGGAGTCAAATGTGAAAAAGCTCTACTTCCTTTAGTGGAATTTGCTATCTTAGGAACTACCAAAAGTCCAGAGTTTTGCGACCTTAGGGAGCGTGCTGGATTGTAGCATGGTAGAAGACTAGTCAGGTAACCAGGAGCTAAACCATTAAAGGGCCTTGTAGGTAGGTAATAATGTTTTGTAACTGATAACAAACTTAATAGGTAGCCAGTGCAGAGACTGTAAAATTGGGGTAATATTATCATATTTTCTTGACCTGGTAAGAACTCTAGCCCACTGCACATTGGACTACCTGTAGATTGTTTATTGAAGATGCAGGACAACCACCTAGCAGTGCATTACAATAGTCCAGTCTAGAAGTCATGAATGCATGAACTAGCTTTTCTGTATCAGAAAAAGAATGTTGTTTTTGAAACATGGGAAATAGTTGCTAATATAACACCCAGATTTCTGACTGTAGAGGAAGTAATAGCACAGTACAGAAAATTATTGTTCGTCCAATCTTTTACATTTTAACACACTCTGTTAGCTTAGATAATTTAGAAGTTTTATCTGGTTTTATTGAGATATAGTTGAGTATCATCAGCATTAATTAATCCCGTATTCATGTATACTGAAAAATAGACATAAATTGAATATTTGAAATGGGTCTGTAATTTGCCAGTTCACTAGGATCTAGTTGTGGTTTCTTAATAAGAGGCTTAATAACTGCCAGCTTGAATGGTTTTGAGATGTGACCTAAAGATAACGACGAGTTAATAATATTGAGAAGCGGTTCTTCGGCTACAGGTAACAACTCTTTCAGTAATTTAGTGGGTACAGGGTCTAATAAACATGTTGTTGGTTTAGATACAGTGATAAGTTTATTTAGCACTTCCTGTCCTGAAGTTTATATTTGGGTTCGATGAATAAAGCTGAATTATTAGACACTGTAGAATCTACATTTGTTATTGTATTTCTGATGTTATCTATTTTACCAGTGCAGAAATTCATAAAGTCATTACTATTAAACTATGAGGTAATATTTAGATAGGGTGGCGTCTGGTTATTTGTAAATCTAGCCACTGTGCTAAATAAAAACCTTGGACTGTTTTGGTTATTTTCTATGAGTTTGTGGATATGCTCAGCCCTGGCATCTTTTAGAGCCTGTCTATAGCTGGACATACAGTTTTTCCATGCAATTCTTGAAACTTCGTTAGATTGTCTCTATTTGCATTCTAGATTATGAGTTTCTTTCTTGAGAGAGTGGGTATTACTGTTATACCATGGCACAGTACATTTTTATCTAACCTTTTTTAATTTGATGGGGGCAACAGCTTCTAATGTATTAGAGGAGATAATGGCCATGTTGCCAGTCATTTGTCTAGTTCATATGTGTTTATAGGTACACAGAGCAGCTGAGATAAATCAGACAGGTAAGTTGTGAATCTGTCTTTGGTGGCTGGAACAATAGTTCTGCCAGGATGATAACACATAGCCATATAGTTAATATCAGTAATATACAGCATGCACGATACAAGGAAATGGTCAGTAACATCATCACTGAGCTACGATATCTATTTCAGTAAGATCGATTCCATGTGATATCGTTAAATCTAGTGTATGATTAAAATTATGAGTAGGGCCGTTACATTTTGCTTGACTCCTAAAGGATTATTAGGTCAGTAAACACAAATTCTAATGCATCATTTGTATTATCAACATGGCTGTTAAAATCTCAGACAATTAGTGCTTTATCAATGGTAACCAATAGGTCTGAGAGGAAATGTGAAAATTATTTTAGAAATTCTGTATACAGCCCTGGTGGTCTATACACAGTAGCCAGAGCAAGAGATATGATAGATTGATTTTACATATCTGACAGTGTAACATTAAGCATAAGTATTTCAAATAAGGTAAAGCTGGATCCTGTTTTATGAGTAACATTGAGAATATCACTATATATTGTTGCAACACCTCCTCCACGACCAGTCTGACGGGGCTCATGCTTATAACAGTAGCTTGGTGGAGTAAACTCATTTAGACCAATATAATCCTTTGGGTTTTAGCCAGGTTAAAACTATTATCTGTGATCATTTCATTTACAATAACTGCTTTGGGTGAGTGGGATCTAATGTTTCTGAGCCCAAATTTTAAAAATAGTTTTTGTGAATTTATTTTTTACATTTTTCTGGTTTAATAATGATGAGATCCTGCATTACATTTATATTTTGACCTCACTATTCCGGGAACAGACACACTGTTAATAGATTGGACAGCACAAGTACCTTTATAATTTAAGCAGATAGAATAAAAGTCATCATAACTAGTCATATGGAGCGCAGTGTCCTGGAGATGCTGTCTGACAAGTGTTCTGCTCCGACTCTGCTAAGGTTCAGGCCATCAGTGCGGAAATCCTAGAAAGCTCCCAGAAAAGATTCCAATTATTAACAAAGAGCAGTTTCTGTTCTTTACACCATGACAATAACCATTCATTTAAAGCAATAAGTCTACTGAACCTTTTGTGTCCTCATCGATATGTGGGAAGCGATCCTGACATGATGAGATATGAACCAGACATGGGATATGAACCAGAAGGAATGCAAACATGGGATATGAACTAGAAGGAATGCAAATGGATGGAACATTTCAAACTAAAACAACTTCTGTTACCAATTTTATCAAGGTTATGGCTTATGGTTAAGGTCAAAAATATACATTTTAATAAGGCTAAATAACATTTTTTTCCAGTCTATTTTATGTAATGGATGTATATGTTGTGCTTGATGAATCTTATAATACCAAATTTTGAATGTTAAATGAGAGTGGATATTGCCAAATTTGAAACTGGCTCTTATGGAAACACAAGTACAGTCACTTCTGGAACATTTAAAGTATCCTTTCAAGTTAAAGTAAATATTAAAAATGTATACACATTTTTAAATATTTATTTTAAATATTTATATAACATGAAACAATATTTTAATGTAATTATTTTGAATTAATCTGTTTGATATAATAAAAAGCTCACCAAAAAAAAAAAAAGTCAATGTTCATTGCATTATATAAAATGGTACTGCTTTCATGAAATGACTGGCCTACCTGTACCAGACAATGAGCAGGTCTTTGCAGACGCTTTAGGCTATCACACTCTGGTTAATGCACCGAACACTTGGCTGATGCACAGTAAAGGAAGAGACATGAATTTGCTAAAGAGCAGCTGGTGAAAAGCCCTGCAGTCCAATTGGGACACAAAGAACTGTCCAGGCCCATTAAAAAATATGTTTTCAAGCACATCTCTTAAACTGATCTCACTACAGAGCCACTGCAGCAGCCTAAAGAGTTTACATACATGCTGGGCCGCAATAATCCTAAAAAACAGAGGACTGTTAACAAGCTGTGATAAACTTATTTGAACTTATAAAAACATCCACCTACCTTATAAGACCACTACATTTATTATTTGTTTCAAACCCAGCATACTTCTTTTGATTGCCAATAGCTCTTTAAATCAAAATACTACAACTTTAAAAGCAAGAGAAGATTGAAATCAAATTATTTGACTTGGATGATGATTTATGTTCTTTGTAATGCCAAAAACCCATAAACAACTGCATCCAAAAGCCTACTGAGAAAATTAATCAAATAGCACAAGGCAGCTGATGGCTATGTGACCGCCGTCCACTAGACAGAAGAGGTCATCACTGTCCCTGCATGCTATAAATCAGATGCCCCAGGCATTTAAACATTTCACCTATATAATGTAATGACCAATATACTGTAAGTCTCATTGGATAAAAAGCCTCTGCAGATAGTCTTTTCACTGACCATCTCATTGCACTTTCAACAATAGAGCACTCAGATTGCCTGGCTGATATACAATTTCTAGGGTCAAGGACTGCAAGTGTATTAATCAAGTTTAAAAGCCGCAAGGTTTTTTGATGAGAATAATGAATATGGTAACAAATGTATTGTACGTTGTTAGTTAATGTGTTAACTAAAGTTAACTAATGAGAAGACATGGCAGCATTATTCCTCCAAAATTTCTTGTTGCTTTACATGCTTATCAGAAGTTTTTCTTCTTGTTGCAAGCTGCAAAAGTGGCCTGAATTTATGCTGAAATCCGGAGCTGCTAATTTTTTTCTCAAACTTAAGTTACACTTTATAGTTTATAGTCTCATTTAGCAGAACGAACATTGTCTGTTTATTAAGAAAAAATTACAAAATGTCATTCAGTGTGGTTGCTCACTTAATTATGAGTTACATGGTTTTTCTATTATCCATAGCACAATGATGTTTGGTGAACTTGGGGATAATTTGCATAACAGCAGCAACACCTCTTCACAACAAGCAATGGAAATTGTCTTAGCAGTCTATGTACTGTAAATAGCCAGCCTTATGAAACATCCCAGGGATCAGCATAATTGTTCACCAAGCACCCAGTTGACATCAATTTGTGTGACAAACTACTTGCTCCTCTCTCATCAGGAACCTGCCGATCTTTTGATTCCACAATAGAGGACCGTCTACATCAAATAGCTTCACTCTGGGTGTCTATTCTTTCACATCAGTGATGAGTGCAGATGCCTACTGAATGCTACACTAGCTGTTAATTTATCAGACATTGCTAAGATTTAGTAATTGCACTGCTGATTTGGCTGAAAATGGCAATCAAGGGCATAAAAAAGAGCCTCTGTTCACTAATTAAAAGGTGTTCTATTGTGTTTTTTGTTGTTGCACGACTAAACAATAGTTTTCAGACTTAGTGAAAAGAAACATTTTCTTTTAAGGGAAATTTAAACTTTGTGACTGACATTTAAAGGGATAGTTTACCCCAAAATTAAAATTCTGCCATGAATTACTCACCTTCATGTCGTTCCAAACCTGTAAGACCTTCTTTCATCTTCGGAACACAACTTAAGATATTTCAGTTTAAATCTGAGGGCTCTCTGACCCTCACATTGACAGCAAGGGAACTACCAGGGTCAAGACACTGAAAAGTACCGTGATGATCAACAAAGTATTCCATGTGACATCTGTGGTTTAATTGTAAGGTATAACAATTTTATTCCAATTTTTTGTCTCTACATGCGTCACTTGTGGACGTGCGTTCACAACTGTTCCATGACACAAGCATGTGGCGGCGCTGGATCTGGGTCAGTGATGATGGCCCTGTCCCAAATGGAACACTTCATGTGTACTTGTGGTATTACTGATTTACAAAGTCATCGAGAACGTAGGATGTCCCATTTGTCATGTTAGCGTTCAGAAGGGTGCTTGTGAGCGCCCCCTATGCAGCCTTTATGCGCCCTTGATTCACACTTGTGCCAAGCCCGTAGTGGGTCGAGCTCCGCGGCAGACTTCTACCCGACAGTCAAAGCAGCATTATGTCACGAAAAGTGCAGACTCAGAGGAAGAACAAGAGGGCTGTACATTGAAGACATGAGCTGTGCCTTGTGCCTTGTGTTCAACATCACCACGCCAGATCCGTAATTAAATTTAGACCTAATAGGCTGTTTCTTTTTTGTATTCTTGGTTCTTTTATGGCTTAGGAGGCAGTACTGCAAGTTCATACTGATAACAAAGTGAGTTGGTAATTCCAGCATCCAACATCCAATAGATTACCTCCTTGGTATGTTGTCTGTTACATCGCTACATTTTTTAGTAATGAGACAGTAGTCTAGTTCCTATTATAATTTAGTTTGTCTGGTAACAAACTACTTTTTCCAACAAGTGAAAGTGTCAAAAACTTTGCTGTTCTAATTTCTTATTGCTGCATGTTGTGTACGCTGCTTTACAGCTAAACAAGTCTTTTAAACTAAAAGTCTTTACATACTCATATGTAGCGTTTTAAATCTGATTCTTTCTAGATAATTGGTTCATATTATAAACCAATTCATAAAAAGATTAATCAATTCAAACCCTTATACAGAAGGCTTTAAATTAATGCATTAAAATTTAAATCAGTTCATGCATTTGGCTTTTACAGAATCTATGCTAATTAACAGCACATGTAAAATGTTAACCATTTACAATTTAAAACGTGGAAAAATGTACATCCTTCTGATACAATTACATCATGACACTATTTTGTAAGAGTTCAGTTCAACACAAAATTACAAAAGCCCAGGTCTGAATGTGTATCATAGTATAGGTCTAAAACATAGGCATTACAAGAATGGCCATGAATTATGACTTAGAGAAAAGACATCCATCAAGTAAGCCTGAATTCTGTTTAAGATGAGGCACATCAACTCTCACAACAGCTCATTATACAATATCTGACCCGAACCATAACTAGCACAGACATTAGAACGACACCCCCCTCCAACATACAGGAAGCAGTTTTCAATGGTTGATTCTTAAATTTGATCACTTCAATAATTCTATGTATTATTTATGTTCTTGTGTCTAATGTAGCCCGAAATTGTTTAGTACAAGATGTTTGATTTAGCTAAATCTTACATGATTTAAAAGTCTTCATATTCTTCACAGTTTCTCATTAATTAGGTAATTAGGTATGTAATTTGTTTGTTTCTTTGCCTTCCTTACACCCTTTCTATCGCTCCTAGACACACACAAGCACGCATACTCAGACACATAATGAAAGAAAGGTTCGGTTTCCTGGTGTTGTCATGGTAACTGTGTCATTTTTTTCACATGGTTTAAGTGACAGACCTCAGGACTTGAACATGCAGACCTTAACAGGTACTGTGCAACCTCACGGCTGATGCCATTCTCTGTGTACGGCGCACAAGCCTTTCCCACAGGAAGGAGAAATCTGAGCGTGATGTTGATTGACTTCAGCTCAGCATTCAATACCATAACTTGCCTCAGGCTTGTCATCAAGCTCAGGGACAAGGGTCTGAATTCCTCACTCTGTCTGTGGATCCTAAACTTGTTGATAGGCAGATCTCAGTTCGTGGACATGGGTGGACACGTGGGCAGTTGTACTTTGATGATGCTGGTACCTCATACCTCACGTTCCTACTATATCAATATTGTAAAAGCACTATGGTCAATACAACTACTCTATGTGCTATTTAAAATCTTTTAAAGGTATATAATAGCTTAATGTAAGGAACAGACTGAAATTTAAGTCACTATTTCCTGTGATTGAATCACAATCATAAGTTATACTTTGTGAATAAATCATTCAAAAAAGTTTTTTACTGGATCTACTGATTCATTGGGTGGGAAAAAAAAAAACCCGACTCAAAGGAATAGTTTGATCATGAATCTGTCTCTGAACTTTCACAAATGGGCCAATTAGAACAACCCTGCTGAAGAAGAAAAAAAAGAAAAAAGAAACCATCACAGAAGTTCACATCTAATACAAATACCATTGCAATCTCTACAAACCATCCACTGTTAACTATTCAAGCCATCCAGTGCCAGTGTTCACGTTTACAGGTGGGCTACTTGAAAGCTGTTGCCATAGATAGATTTTCATAGATACAGTAGATGTTCTTTAAAGGACTGACATATTGCATAAATTGTAATTTACTGTAATGTGTGTGTTACGCGCGTCTCGCGTATGCCCCAGCCCGGAGTGCTCAAATAATTAGTAGCGCTCATTTCTTAATTCTTTTTTTGTCTTCAGATTCTGATTGGTCGAGATGGAAAAACGAGGCTGTAAAATGGAGGGAGGCAGACCCTTTCACATCTCTCTCTGCCAACCACAGACTTCTCCATTACCACATCATCTCCTGCTCCTATCTTGTTGTTATTTTGGATTAGGGAGCCCCAGTCTGTTTCTGTTAGTTTAGTTATTTCTTTATTATGTTGCTGTTCTCCCTATCTCATAATTTTGGTTACTTTTGTGAGTATTTTTTTATTAAAATAAAGCATTATTTTGGTATACTCCAGCCGTGTCCATCTATTATGTTATGCGTCCCTTTAAACTCCTAGACCCTTGAAGGGACCAAAACATAATTGGGGGCATAATTGTAATTAAATGAGATTTTTCAACAAAATTATATGGTTGGAAAACGTTTTGGATGTGGTTTAATCCGATTTACTACAATTTAATTGCAAGCCGCCTCACTTCATGTCATATTTTATGCTATATTTTACCAAAAAGCTGTAGTTCAAGTCATACCAGTTTGAAACAACATACGGGTGAGTAAATTATGAGAGAATATTATTTTTGTGTGACCTAATCCTTTGAACAAGCAACCTGTTTTTTTGGAACCACAGTCTTGTGGTCTTGTGGATGACTTGTCCATTCCCATTCTCCTCTCTTCTCCCATCTACAAGCAAATGCAAAAATGACTTGCATTACCTTGTGATTTGTACCACTACATTTGGCAATATAAGACAAAGATTAACTGTGTTTGATATCAGTGTTGTTTAATTAACACAACTGGCTGAATGTTTCACAAGGAGTGCTCTTCCTAACATGGAAGACATCATCTGCCATGTGGACGAGGACAAAAACTAAGAGAATTATTAAAGCTGCCCAGACAATGGTCTCTTATTGCTACTGTAGCAGGGAAAACACTACACCACAGCTTGAGGGCCAGCTTGGAGAGGCTCAGGAGGAATTACTACCCTCAAGCCATCCGGATCTTAAATAATGATGCATACTGCTCACTGACCCCAGCAGAGCAACATAGGCTACACTTTCTTTCTCTTGCTGTTTATTACTATTTCTACTATTCTTCACAATAACCTTTAGGCACCTCAGTAAAGCTTCACTGCTATTGCAATTCTGCACGTGACTCATTAAACCTTGAACTTGTCCTTTAGCATTTTACACGTCCATAACAACACTAGTGTGCAGCAAAATCAGTCAACAAGTATGTGAGCCAATAATAACCACTCTATTACACAAAAGAATATTGATAAAGTAATAAGCCACTACAGGCTGTGCATTACAATTACAATTTAATGACAGGTTTAGTCTGATTTATTACATAAAACAGCTGAATCTATTCATTATAATTGAACAACTCTTTTACCAAGTGACACAGCAGGCTGATTGTAAGCTGTTTATGGTTGACAAGCAACACCTGCATAGAATAAGTGCTCTAAAAATTGCAATTTTCTGCATTTTTACATAATTTATCCTTTCAGAATGCAGATTACCTTGGGTTCTCAGAGTAGATGTATTCGATTAGAGTAAAATTGTTATATATATATTAGTGGTGGGCCGTCGCTGTTAATCTATTCTCAAAGTTGGTTTGGGAGCTGGGTCTATACTAAGCAAGGTATGATGACTTTCACCTTAATATTTAATATAACCGACTGGCTGAGGCCAGCCTAAAAAGATGCTCAGGACAGTTGACGAGCCACTGTTGCGCATCGTCACAAAAGCTTATCTTTTTCACGTTTTTACGCCTTACCGCTTGTCGATTTAAACATTAAAGCATCCAAAAACAAGACGCGGAAAAGCTGAACAGAGTAGCTGGTTACTCGCGGCGCGCGCTGTGTTCGGTGCCGAGAGAGAGAGAGAGAACACTGAACCGAGCTCTCTTCTGCAAATAGAAAGGCGTCTCAAAACACTTGAACATCGAATTTGCTTATTTTTGCTCTTGTGCCGACAAATACATACAAAATATGTCAAAATATCCACCTTGGAAATTATGCTCGAAAAAAACGTCAGTTTTTTCTTAAGTGAAGGTAAACAATTAAGGAAAAATGGGATGTGTTTTATATTGGATGCGTTCATCGTCTCTTAAAGTGACCACCCCTAATTTAGCGACTGGCTGCTGTAATGTTAATCCAAGAAAATGAAAATGAAAATCACTCACTGCTCTTTTCACTGAATTACTTTGTAGTTTTAACATTCAAACCAAAACTTATTCAGACACCAGATATAATTTTTGATATATATAGCAAAACTGTAATAATGTGAGAAACGTTAAAGGTGTCTGAATAAATGTAGGTTTGATTGTATATATATATATTTTTATTGTATAATTTTTACGTTGAAGACTATCCAGTGCTATTTTACATTTAATTATTTGGTTTCTGTACCTTGACAACTACAAACTTGAAAAAAACTTAAACATTGGTGTGAAACAGCCGTAATGTTGTTTGCACCTTGTGCAATGTGGAATTAGTTTACAGCTTTTTCAAGCACTTTGTGATGCATTTTGGAAACAGGAGATGAGCTTCTTTTCTAATGCACCACCTAGCTTGATAAACCCCTTCTCAAAGACTCACTGTTATATATATATATGTATATATATATATATATATATATATATATATATACCAGTGATATATATATGTATGTATATATATATATATATATATATATATATATATATATATATATATATATATATATATATATATACAGTTGTGTTCAAAATTATTCAACCCCCCAGAGACTGCAGTATTTTACAAATACAAGCTTTTCTGAAGATCCAGGATAAAATAAAAATTGTATCTAGGACAGTTCACTGGTATATTAAAAGTTATATTGTCAATATATTATGCAATACTTTTGAGTTATAAGATTTTTTAATAATACTGCTATGTCATAATTATTCAACCCCTATTCAGCATTGCTGTTTTTAAATCACTTATTTGCATGGTGGGGAATAAAACAGTCTCAAAACACAATTAAGCTTTTAGAAACTCTATTAAAAACAGAATTAGCATGAGCCGTTACACACACAGTTAGCCCATGCATGTGTTTAAGTTGAGTAGCAAAAATGTCAACAGAGATCTCACAAAAGCTAAAGAGAATAAATATTGTTGTACTTTAGAAAGGCTAAGGCTATATGAAGATTTCCAAGACATTGAAAGTTCCTAGAGACACAGCTCTCAGCCTTATTCCTTAGCTTAAAGTGTGTTTTACAAGAAAATATTTGAGGTTGTGGAAGAAAAAGCACAATATCATAAAATGTTTAATCAGAGCAACTGAGAAAAAAACCTGCAATGTAGAGCCAAAGACTTGCAAGATGACCCAATGAAAGGAGGAAAACCATTTCAAAGCAGTGTGTAAGAAGAACAGACAAGTATGGCCTTTATGTTGTGACATCTTGCAGAATACCACTCTTGATCAAGAAGAACAAAGGACAACTTGAACTTGATAAAATTCATTTGTGTGGACCTGTGGAGTTCTGGAGGAATGTTTTATGGAGTGATGTGACCAAACTGCAACTTTTTGGACCCATGGATCAACGGTATGTCTGCTGCAAAAACAGGCAAAGCTCATAAGCAGAAGAACACCATCTCCATCCTCAAACTTGGAGGTGGATCAGTCCTGTTATGGGGTTTCTTTATTGTAGAAGGAAGTGGAGACCATGACTGTATGAAGGACATCATGGATTCTTTAAAGTGTCAGGCCATTTTGACAAGAATTGTGATGCCTTTGGTGCAAAGACTGAAGCTGATGATCAATGCACTTTCCTGCAGGACAGTCATCCCAAAGTACACATCCAAATCTACTACTGCTTGGTTCAGGGATCAGTCATAGAATGTTCTTAAGTGGCCTGTTCAGTCTCCAGGCTTAATTCTCATTTTAAATATCTGGTTGAATTTGAAGAAAGCAGTGGCAATGTGAAAACCAAAGATTATCAGTGATCTGAAAGCTTTTTCAGCTGTGGAATGGGCCAAAACTGTAGTAGAGAGGTGACAGAAGCTTCTAAACACTTACAGATAGCGTTTATTGGTGATTTTAAAGAATAAAAGATTCTGCACAAACATGAATGTTTAGAGCCAATTCGAATTTTATCATGATTCATCAATGTTCCATTCTCAGAATCACTCAAAAGTGTATTAACAAACTTTACTGATGCCTTTGTTAAATTGACTTCATAAAATGTTATCCTCCACAGCAAATTGTCTTGCAAGTCAAGGGGGTTGAATAATTTTGAACACAACTGTATATATATATATATATATATATATATATATATATATATATATATATATATATATATATATATATATATATATATGTGAATTTTGAAAAGAAAAAAAAAACTTGGCATAAGGAGATTCAGGTATTTTAAGAATACACATGAAACTCATTTTGTTGTTGTTATTATTATTAATAATTAACCAATTCAACACAAGTGATATAAATAAAATTATGTATTTAATGATCGCGGACCTGATTATTTCACTTAGTGCCTAAATCAACAAAAAAGTAAAGTACTACAAATTTTACCACAGCTACTTTATGATTTATGTATTAGGTCAAGCTGATTTATTGCAGTGGCATTCTGGTATAGATTCCTATTGGTCGATGGCGGAATGCAGCAGCCAAATATTTCTGAATAATCACCATTACCAGGCCAACACTATATAACTGACCACTCATTTGTATAACCGACCACTTCCTATTTATTTTGCGATAATGGTCACCCGACTGTACATTATCCCACATATTTCATACTACAAAAATACAGTGTGCCTAGTTTTCCTACTTTGTTGACTGCACATCTGGAACTGAGCGGTCTCCATTGTTTGAAGTACACGGATGCACCCTATTGGAAATCTCAGGAATTAAAGAGAGAGAGAGAAAGAGAGAGAGGTGCCATGTAGCAAGTGAGCAAATCAGGCAGTCATTCTTCATGCAAATACTTCCAGCACAAATTCATAGTGCTCTGAATGTGTCAGTAAAGCCAGTTTGAAGTCCCTAATTACATCTGAACACATGTACAGATAGCTCCCAAGACGCATTCATAAACCCACTTTCAGATATCAAGAAATCATATTATTGGATTAAAAAAAAGAGGGGACAAGGGTGGATGTTGAAGCACTCGGTTTAGTGAATTTCTTTACATTTCTACAGGGAAAAGATCATGTCGGAAAGAAATATTCCCGCCAGGGTCAAATCTCCCAACTGCTCACTTTGGTGTTAGTATGGAAATCACGATTTGCAAATATGCAAATGACTCTGCCTTCTATGAAACTGTGAAGGGCATGGCGACACCGAGAGAAATGCCAGAGAACTGGGTCCCTCATGATTAAGATCCGCATACTTCCCCAGGTGAGTTAGTCTCCAGGGACTTTTCATCTTACTGATGCTTTCCTGGATGCTCATCGCCAGCAAATGACAAAAAGCATCCTGAAGTGGCTCTATGAGCAGACCGCATTTATTTATTTCAGGGACGTGTTTATTACCACAGCCTTGGCTACTGCAGGTGTTCAAATTTCCTCTTTGTCCTCTAATGGATCTCCTCTCAATGATTTACTGACAAACAATTCCTACCAAGGGACATCCATGATTTATTCTGAGATACTCCCTTGCAGATCACAAAGACAGAAGAAGAATTGGCCATTCATTGTATGTTTTTCAAGACAGGAAAGCAATGAGCATGTCCAACAAATCACTGGTGAGTTTGCCAATTAGTTTGTTCATTTAGACCTAAAGCAGAATCCACTCACACAATGTGCTGCCATAATTAGTATCGCTCTCTCTCAGAGAATAACTGTTTCCTAGAACCCCAGAGGATTTCTTTATCCCAATACTGAGTGACCTTTACGCAAATGCAAGTCATGTGTGAGACAAGACCCGACTTACAGCCATGCATTATGAGACTCACAAAGCCTTTGTGTGCATTCACCTATGCAGCAAATAGAACAACGGCTGGTTTTTCCTTATAGCACACTGTTAAAAGAACCGTGTCAGTGTCAACCACACGCATGGTGAGCTTTCTGTGATCACAAATGCTAGGAATGTCTAATTAGCACCAAAGAGAATAATTCAAGCAGAGCACATGACAGCTGATGAGTCCATTATGGATTCTTGGCTTTTATACACTCAAATCCCCCCCCCCAAAAAAAAAAATCCTGGTGAGAGTTTGATGAAGAGTGTTCATGGACTGTCTGACTCTATTGGAAACAGGTTTGTCAACTCAGAACTGATTTGAAAATGCTTAGTAAATTCTAATTCAGTGTCTGAAATTTAATTGAATTTAAACTGAGATAACATACAGGATGCAGATATGTTAATATATGTAAATTTACAGATAATTGGTAACACTTTATTTTGATAGTCCTCTTTAGACATTCTACTAACAGTAAGTAATTTTGCAACTACATGTCAACTAGCAGTCATTAGAGTATTAGACTATCTGCTTAATATCTTGAATGAATTAATGATGCATTTATATAGTGCTTTATTGTGTATTGCTGTACACCCAGAGCACTTTACAATCGTGGGGGGGGGGTCTCTCTTCAACCACCACCATTGTGCAGCATCCACCTGCTCACCACACACCAGCTACAGGTGAAGAGGAGAGAGAGTCAAGTGGATGGGGATTATGAAGAGGCCATGACAGACAAGGTTCAGTGGCAGAAATTTGGCCAGGATACTGGGGTTAATCTTTACAAAAGTGCCATGGGATTTTTAATGACCACAGGGAGTCAGGATCTTGGTTTAACGTCTCATCCGTAGGTCTGTGATTTTTGACAGTATAGTGTCCCCATCACTATACTGGGGCGTTAGGACCAACACAAACCACAGGGTGAGCACCCCCTGCTGGCCTCTTCCAAAAGCAACCTAGTTTTAAATTATAAATTTAGCAGACGCTTTTATCCAAAGCGACTTACATTGCATTCAAGCTAACAATTTTCTCCTAACATGTGTTCCCTGGGATTCAAACTCCCAACCTTGCGCTTGCTGACGCAATGCGCCACCACTTGAGCTACAGGAACACAGTAGTTTTCCCAGGAGGTCTCCCATTCAGGTTCAGACCAGGCTGCAGGGTTATATGGCTGTGGCAAACTTCTGACACGTTATTCTTACGAGTCCACAACATACGACATACTGACTGTGAGACACTTTGCAAGTATGTCAAAAGTGTCTAAAGTGGACTGTCAAAATAAAGTGTAACCAAATAATAAAAATAGACGGTTTTAATAAGAAGAGAAAGGCTTGGCTAAAAGTGAACGTACACATTTTGAAAGTAAAAAAAAAAAAAAAACTTTTGACAAACAAACAGATCTGTAAAATCCCAGATACAATAAAAATTATGGATATAGTTTATGCAGAATTTTATAAAATATTGAGATTCATTAGCAAGAGCTTATAATATATATATATATATATATATATATATATATATATAGATAGATAGATAGATAGATAGATAGATAGATAGATAGATAGATAGATAGATAGATAGATAGATAGATAGATAGTATATTCAGCCAATTACGATCATTTAATTTCATTATCAGTTGAATTATAATTCTGTAAATACCACTTCCTGTAATTTCTAATCAAATTTTTCTTTTAATTGTCCCTTTTAGAAATTCTGCTAACTTTAAGTAACTTTGCGACTACATGTCAACTATCTATCATTACAGAGTATTAGTAGACTGGTAGCTTAGGTTTAGTAGAATGAGGTGACGTACTTACAAAGTTGCTAATACTCTAACTACCGATAGTTGATACGTATGTAGCTAGTTACTTAAGTTACTTATAGTCAACAGAATATCTAAAGAGGACCTAAATATCTAAAGATAACGTGTTAGCCTAATTTCAGTTCAACTTTCTGTGGTACAGGGCCACTGACATTCCAACCCAAGAAGACATTTTTTAAATTTGTCCAACCCTAACAGAAATTAAAAGCAGTGTATATATAATCTGATTAAATAGAAATCCACCCATTTTATGACCAATATTGAAGGACAAAGCAAAAGCAGGCCAAGCAAACACCCAAACAAGCCTCTTTATTTAAGTTAACTTACTGATTGACAGCTCTAGTGTATGAATTATTATCAGTATACAGCACATTACCTGGAGCTCTACACTTTCCGATTAAGTCAAAGCTGGCGGTAAAATATCAATCACTTCCAAACAAACACTATTAGTAAGCATCGTAATGGAAAGCTAACACAGCGATGTGTGTGCGTATCTGTCTGGCTGTGTATGTTATTACTGGTCATAATTTCTGTGTGATAATTCCCTCATCCCAGAGAATGTCGATTTGAGATTGCTTGCCGTTGTTTGCTTCCCTCTACTGATCTACTTTTATATTGACTTTGTCTGCCACATGACCTCTGCCAACCTTTTGTCTTTCCTAAGCAGAAAATTCAAGAAAAACACATCAAATTATAACATTCACTGCTATTGCCAGAAACGGGAGAAAATATACAGACCATGTGACTTTTTGACACGGGGGCTGATTTGTTTGCGAAAACATCCCTGCCTTTCATCACGATTGATTGATGTGGCGGTTTATGCTGCCGATTATGAAGCAAACACCCCTAGGACATTCAATTACATGTTTATGTGTGTAATATTGATTTTAATACTAAATCAATTACTCATTTTCCATGACTGACATCTAGTGTGCCTCTAGGTGCAGCTGAGGCCGATGAATGAAGTCGTCCGTAATCTGAGAGTACAGACAAAATATAGCATGTTGCACCATCCTTTGTGATTTTTATTTTCATTTTTTCATTTTATTTCATGCGACAGAGCTGTAGTCCAGGCTATCTTCCCTTGGCACAACCGTCGCCACCTCTATTACCCTGTGCTGTCAGGGTCAACAGTCAAAGGCACCTCTGTTCATTCCTCTGCGCCACTGTAGCCCCCCATTATGTGTTGCTGGGACCCAGTTTCAGTCCAGGCCATTTGTCACGTCCAACAAATAACCCACAATCACTTAAAGTCAAAAGAGGCATTGTGCACGGTTGGTTAGCAGTGACCGTCAATGGAACTTTCTGGAATGGTGTTCAGAGGACCAGGGTCTTGATTCCATATCTATACGACTTCCTTCTCAAACTTCTTCTCGTTTTTAAAAGAATTTAATGTTTCAAGCATGTATTAATGTGCTTGGTTAATCCGGAGCTCTAAGTAATCACTGCAATGTTGACCTTGGGCACATTATTGAATTCTCCAGGTAAACATGACATACAGTGTAAGTGCAATCTGTCAATGTGACCTTTTTAAAAGATTAGTTTTTCAGTTTATTTTCAAAAAGACTGGTATTATACCAAGAAAGATATCAGGAATAAAACCATCATTTTGCATCAATAAGCCAATAAAATGCCCTCAGACCAACAGAAATACATTTTAATTAAAGATGTTCTATGTTAACATTCTAGTCAATGAAGATGGGCTGATAATTATTTAATACTTATTATATTGTCAATAACTGATAAATCATCAACAGTGCAATTTTATTAGAATAAAATAAAGAATAAAAAATAAAAAAATAAACATTTTACAAGAAAATTAGTCATTTTAAATACTACAATTGATTTTGGGCATCACAACATTAAAATAGGCCTACAGAAAAATGTATATATAAAATGTATATATAAACGTTTTGCCACTAATGCACCCTTTCAAACTCATCATTGTGACCTATATAAACTGGAGTGGCCCTCACTTCATATCCGGGCGACTCCATCATTGGTTTCTCTTCTTGTGTTTGACTATGTACAGTTGTACAGTATGTGCCTATTTATTCCTGTAGCCTCTTGGCCAGGTCATGTTTGTAAGTGAGAAGTGGTTCTCAAACAGTTTACCTGGATAAATAAAGGAATAATAATATTATTTTTGAGATTTGATCAATATTAAACAATTAGTAGTAATATTAGACTTTACAATGAATTTACTTATATTGTAAGTTTTCAACAAGACTAAAAATCCAAATATTGGTGTTTTCAGTAAATATTGTTATATATCATCATCACACATATTTTATTGCATGAAATGTGTACCTATGTAAACAATAAAGTGAGATTTATAAGTATGTCAACCCACGTGTTAACTCATAAAAGAAAAAATGAATTGAGTGTTTCTATTAGCATAGCTATATGTGAAGATGGTCCATGCACATATTCCAGTATACTGAAAAATATAAGTGCCAGTTTCCCATATATGGAAATGTTTTTAAATATATATTGCATTAAAGTTTCCAATATATTCCCGTATATTTTGGCTTTGTTAAGGATGACACCAATATATAGTGCATCCCTAATTTTAATTAGATCCACTAGTTATTTTTACTTCAAATCAAATATTAAAATAAACCAAATATTAACATCTGAATGTGACCACATGCCCTGAAGATATGACACCGGCATTACAAATAAAATAAATATTTAACATCCAAAGCACACACAAGGCGAGAGCCAGATTAAGATGCTGGAGACATCAAAGTCTGCATGAAAGACTGCTTAATTCTTTATCATCACGGTACAACAAGGGGAAGACAGATGCACACAGAGCTGTTCTATCAGTCAGGTGATTACCTCCCCCTGAGGAATACACCGCTGTCATACACAACCACTGTATGACTGCAAGATGCAAATAAGACCATCACGGGGTTCTCTGACTCTCATGCACTGAAAACTACACCACATAAATGTATATTTTTATACACACAATGAGATGTCTGAAGTCAGTTTGATGAGTAATCACAAATGGTATATTCTTACAACCAAGTAAAATATAAAGACACAAGCAACTGACAGAACACAAGCAAAACGAAAAAGTGTGGAAAGAAAGTCAAATCTATTCATGTTTAACTACTGCAAATTGAGATGATAAGGATGGAAGCGATATGGAGGGATTTGCAGCTGTATGTTTTGTTTAAGGATACAGCAAAAATTGACAGGCTGTCAGTTTCCACACTGTTAAAGGGCTTCAGCAGTCAGTGAAGTGACAGCAAAGAACAGACTGCATTTGTATTCAGCCCAAAGTTTAAGCTACATACAGTAATTGGTTGGCTCTGTAGTGAACTTCTGTGTCCCATGGGACACGATATCTCTCCCAGACTCACAAACTACCACTTTACTGCAGTGGACATGGGAGAATAAAGACAAATCTGGACAAATTTGGATTCTTGTTTAGACACCGTTACCTCTTTCTCTAAGGCCAATTTAAGGCCACAACTAAAGATAGCTTAAAAAGGGAATATTTTAATGCAATTTCAATATTTTTTTGACTTAAAATATAATTTTAGACTGGTTAAATCTTCAAGCTGATCCAGTCATTTAATTTCAAAATGTGTTTATCTGAATCTTGTTGCATGCATTTTTTTAAGAAACAAATCTACTGTATCATTAAAGTGGACATCGGATGCAAAATTGACTTTAACATGTTGTTTGAACTGAAATCTGTGTTGGCAGTGTGTACACAACCACCCTATGATGATAAATCAAGCCGTTCTCAGATTCTCGGCTGTGTGCTGTCACACAAGGCCAAGGCTCCTCCCACGATTGTTGATTGACACTGGCGTTTTACTTTAGACCCTCCCTGAGTGAGCTGTCATCAGTCTGCCATTTTTTCCACACTCAATCAAGAGTAGACCAGTAGACTCCTAAGCAACTGAGGTGTTTTGTTGTTGTTTATAGGGACATGCACCTTTACAGCTTGCTGTGAACAGAGCTGTTTTTGACAGGTTAAAAGTGTGTTGTTTTACACTACCATTGAGACTTTTCATTGAGACCCTAAATAACCATATTAACTTGTGGAAAATGGGAATCTGATTATCCTTTTAAAGTGTTTTAACCAGAGGTGGGTAGTAACGAGTTACATTTACTTCGTTACATTTACTTGAGTAATTTTTCGGGGTAACTAATACTTTTCGGAGTATATTTAAAGATGGGTACTTTATACTCTTACTTGAGTAAATTTTTTGGGAAAAATCTGTACTTTTACTTCGTTACTGTGGGCGACGCTCCTCTCGTTACTTTATCTTAATGCAATAAATGTTATAAATGCTTCAGTTTATTCCAAACGCGCCGTCTACTTTTCTCTGGACAATGAGCGATGCCCATTCGCGAATGATTCATTCTTTTGAGTCAACTCTGTTCAAAGGCTTGATCAAACCAATTGGCAAACGAGTGAATTGGTTCATGAATCAGTTTGAATGAGTCGTTCAGTTGCCTGCCGCACGCGCTGAGCGTCTGACGCGGTTCATGCAGAGTTGTAACGTTTAAGATCATCAGCAGCGTTGAAAACGGGGCTATGTTACTGCACTGAATTGAAAGCAAATCTGCAAAGGCTATTATTTGCTTGCGATGGAACTCCTTATTAAATGAACGCGTGTGCTGTCTACTGTTTAACAGGTAATAACTTGGGCTACATTCGATTACAGTACACGATACCACTGTGACATTAGTTTGTTGTACGTGTGTGGCTTATAACCGAGGGGAGTCAAGTTGAATGCAGCTTCCAAAAGACAAAAAAATTACCGACTAAGATTTTATTAATTTTAATACAATCACACCGGTGCGAGTATGTTCAGCGAGTCATATCATCAGCTGCTAAATTCAGATCTGTGATCGCTTGCTGGCGCTGAGCCAGAGACAGACGCGTTTTTACAGCGCTGCACATTAACCAATCACACACGGTTCTGTTGAGCTTTTGAATGCAATGGCCAATCAGAGGTGTTCCGATGAGTCATCGCTGAAATGTCGGTGCTTCCTTCACTCGCTCACTTACTGAATACCTCTTTCTGGCGAATTCTCTCGTCAGAAACAACAAAGTGCAGATGTGTGTAGGGATCTATAATTAAGATATTGATTTCACACTGTTAACAGTTTCAGTGATTTTAATGGGAGTTTCTGAGAGTGATTGAAATCTACACTGTCAGTGAAAATGATCTTTAATAATGTAAATGTTATTTGCTCTGTTTCTGAACAATGAAAGATTAGTAGCAATATTTATATCACATTAACTTTCAATGTTAAATTCACATTTAATATAAAGTCAGTCATATTAAAAATGCGTTATGGCATGACACCTATATTTGATACTTAAGTAAACAGACAGGGTTTTATAATAAGTTACATAAATTGGAGTAAAGACTGATGAAATATATACATTTATACACACACACATACATTACATACATTTTATCTATATATCTAAATAAAAATAGGCTCCGTATATAAGACCCAAAGTAACTATTAACTAACTACTTGAGTAGATTTTTTTTATCCGATACTCTTTTACTCTTACTCAAGTAACTATTCAAGACTAGTACTTTTACTTTTACTTGAGTAAATATTTCTAGAATTACTTTTACTTTTACTTGAGTAAAGTTTTTGGGTACTCTACCCACCTCTGGTTTTAACATCATCCATTCTGTAAACAGTGCTTATTCTGTTCATATTTCTCACCTGATTCAAACAAGACATGTGTCTCACTGAAAAAATAAATAAATAAATAAATAAATAATAATAATATGTTTTTCGTATTTTAACAGGGCCTTACGGTTTGAAGTTAAAACATCTTAAAGTCTGCATGAAATCAAAATGTACAATATTTATTCAGTGCACATTGTTAGTCTTAAGGTTAACAATTGATCCGTGCAAGTTAATCCTCTGTAAAAAAAAAAAAAAATACAAATAAAAAAATATATATTTTTTTTTTATCTTTGTAAACTTTAATCACAATCTGATAATTTGCTTCCGCTCCAGAATGGCACTCCTTCTCTGATGACGTTTAGTTTGTCGGCTTGGGCCATGGCTTGGGGCAGAATTTGCCCAAACCGTTAGTTTGCTGCGAGTGAAAGATAAGAGGGCAAAAATAAAACCTTGCCTTCTACTCAATATCCTGTTTCAGCTGGTAATACGTCACCATACTGAAATAAAGTCAGCAGCAACCTCCGGTTCACGCAGACTTTAATGAAGAATTTGTTTATTATTATTATTATTTTCAATTGATAGACTGGAGTCATCAATTGGATTATTGTGATGTTTTTATCAGCCGTTTGGACTTATTCTGACGGCACACATTCCATTCGCTGCAGAGGAGCCACTGTTGAATAAGTGATAGCGATGTCTGCCATAATACAATGTTCATCCTCATTTTTCATAAAATACATAAAAGGACATGTCTTCATCCTTAGTAAGTCAAACTATTAGCACTCCTATAGTCCTAAAATGATTATCAGTGCAGGAAACAGTCATTGAAATGTTCTGGAAAGCGCTGTGCTTAAACTGGGAAAGAGGTGAATTATGCTGCAGGTGTTTCAAGTCCCACAATATTCTACTGTGGTCTGTCAAATTTCACCATTAGTTGCCGACATATTCAAATGCCTTAAGGTCAGGACTACACTGTCAGCTGGATTTACCACATTTCAAACCCATCTTGATATATCATATGACATTCCTCCAGGAAAGTTAACATCATGGTAATCCATTATTTTTGTGCTCAATCTACATCACTCCAGTTTTTTGTCAGCCACTCGTCCTGCCTTTGGAGGAGTGCCGTACACGAAACTTCCTCCATGCAGTAAGTCTAGCTCAGTCAGCGCGTAATGACCTCCTCTGGGAGCAGGACATCTGTCCGTAATGCCTGGCTGTTTGCATTCTGTGTGTTAACACTAACAGCTCCGACACCCTATAATATGTAGTCCACCTCCACCTCTTTAAACCTTCTGATTGGTCTACGAGATTCAGATGAAGAGATGTCATTACATGCAATCGTGCTCCATCAGAGGCTCTCTTTCAATACACGAATAAGAGGGCAGCATTTCCAAATTGAAAGGTGGATGGAAATTTAGACAGTGGGAGGGGGGTGGGGGGTTAGAAAACACTTGAAAACAGGGTTGCATTTTTGTTATTCATGGAAAACATGAAAAGGTGCAGGAATCATTTATCTGAACAGAAAACATCACATCTATTGAAAGCTTTCATGGAAGACTTCCAATTAATTTTTTTAATCCACTGTGTTATATATATATCAGTTATTGCAAAGACTAATGACTAAACTTTGACATGATGGTCAAGCACATCTCGGCTGATTAAAGATGAATCCAAAGTAGAAAGCATCATTAGTCTCAAGACTCTTTTGAAAGTTGCTGTCAGATATCCTTTAAAAGTTTCTGTTTTGAAATACTAAAATGAATAAAGATCCATTAGGATCAACTAATAAGTCTACTCTGACCTTTGATAGATAGCATCACATTTGCTTCTCTTTTTTTTTTACACTAAAATATAAACTTTACTCAATGTTAATAGTTCACACTTTAATTATATCTTAGCGTAAGAGGTTTTCAGCTCGGACGACTTGTGCTTGACCTGATTCTGTGGGTAATTAGCTGTTTCTCTGAACACTGTTTATGGGGTTGTAGAACAGGGCTGTACTCCCAGTGCTGTGTGCTGTAGCTCATCTCTTAAGTCCTCACAACAATAGTGAACAACGTTATGAATATGCAAAGGAGCGGGTCCCCTCCAGGCCTAATAAACGGAAGCAGTGAGCTCCTATGATTAGATTTCCTCCTCCCTATTGTGGGGGAGTCAGCAGAGGCATGATCTGAGTCTTAAGAACAACAATTAAATGAATAGATGGAATAGTCAATTTGAACTGAAGGACAATATTTATCATTTTAATATTGAGATAATGCTCAGACAGAATTATCTAGAGACACTCCAAATAGTGCTGTGCATATTTGCTGATGCATCATTGTTTGAGGCCATCCATTTAGGGACTGTCCAATCTGTAGTTTAAATTCAGCTCCAATTACTGATTCGCAACCAAGTTTATGTAGGGAAAAAAAGTGAAAGGGATATTAAGAGTGAGAGCTGATCAAGTGAGTTTGCGAAAATAACAACTAAATAGACATTTGGCTATTGGTTAACCAGTAACCCTGGCATTGGTTGTAAAAGGAAGGCCATTTTAGAGAAAAGTTATTGCATTTCAATTACAGATTATAAAAGCTTTTTTTAAATGATTAATTTATAAATAATAAGACCAATAATAAGTATGATTGAAAAAAAATATATATTAATTTATAAATAATAAATCCAAGGTATATTGCATACAATGAAAGATGTATCTCTAAAGGTCTTCAAAATATTTATTTGGTTTTCCACAAATAACAGAAAATTTCATGCAGGTTTGGAATTACATGAATTTAAGTAAATGATAGCAGACTAGTCATATATACATTTATTCACATATTATATATGCGGTATATTAAGAACAATAATTAAATCAATAGTTTCTGTCTGGAAACACTGAAATGAATGAAGACCCATTGAGATCAACTAACTATAAATTGACCCTTCTAAACAACACATCACATTAACCTTTTTTTCAAAACCAAAAATGTAATTTATTAAAAGGATAATTCACCCAGACAGTTCTGGTATCCTTTGTACCTTGGTGTTGCCTTTGCTTTCTATGAACTACAGATATGCTATAAAAAGAAGCAATGAGCTCAAGAAGGTACTTATACTAGACTAGCAATGAAAAACATGCAGTGCCTTGAGTTAACTCTGCATCTGACCTAATACCAGAAATCTCACCTAGCAGAAACTCAGAGGTGTTTCATTGTAACTTCTAAAGTGTCAAAGTCTTATCGGCTTTACTGTCCTACTTTGCTATTTCATCCTCCGGAAAGAAGTAGTGGTCAGTAGCAGTAACAACTTGCACTATGTCCTAGCAAGACCATGCAGGCCTTCACATCTAACATCCGCAGGGCTCGAGGCTCTGTGTGACAGTCTCCAGGCTGATTCACTTTTTCCCTGCTGATATTTCCATCTCAGCCGCTATCAGTTAATGAGGCTCAGAATGTGGTTCTGTACCCGTGGAGAACTGCAGAATCAATCTGGAGGATTGCTGGACTACAAAGAGATTTTCAGCACCATGGACAGAGATTCAATCATCAGCCTATAGCCTCATCTGTCCTGTCTGAGGAGCTCAGGAGAGTATTTTGCGAAATAACCAACTCATTTAAATAATGAACTTTAAACAGGGAACATAAATACAACTATTGTAATGGATAAAAGCATATGCTAGGCAAATTATAAGCTGGGCAAGTTGCATTACTTTTTAGTGGCAGTAAACGTTACATTTTTAAGCAATCCTAGCACCAGTTAATCATCAAATGATGACAAACTGCATTATTATATAGATACACCAATAGATAGGCCAGCAGACAGAATGATAGATCGATACACAGAACGATGGATAGATCGATACACAGAATGATGGATAGAACGATACACAGAACGATAGATAGATAGATAGATAGATAGATAGATAGATAGATAGATAGATAGATAGATAGATAGATAGATAGATAGATAGATAGATAGATAGATAGATAGATAGATAGATAGATAGATAGATAGATAGATAGATAGATAGATAAAAATATTAGACAAAATATTGGCACCCTTAGAAAATATGATCAAAGAAGGCTGTGGAAAATCTGATTTTTTTTTTTTTTTTAATCACAAAAATCTAACCTTTCATTGGATAATAAGAATTTAAAATGGATGGAAATGTTATGAAATAAAAGTTTTTTTCTGTAACACACAATGGCCAAAATTAACAGCCCCATTTTATTCAATGCTTTTTGAAACCTCCATTTGCCAGTTTAACTTCTCTGAGTTTTTTCCTATAATGCTGATGAGATCAAAGACAAAAAGGACTGGACTTCTGTGGAGTGGTCCAAAGTTATGTTCTCTGATGAAAGTAAATTTTGCATTTCCTTTGTAAAACAGGGTCCCAGAGTCTGGAGGAAGAGAGGAGAGGCACCGAATCCATGTTGCTTGAGGTCCAGTGTAAAGTTTCCAAAGTCAGTGATGGTTTGGGGTGCCATGTCATCTGCTGATGTTGGTCCAATGTGTTTTCTGAGGTCAAAGGTCAACACAGCCCTATACCAGGAAGTTTGAGAGCACTTAATGCTTTCTGTTGCTAACCAAATTGCAGATTTAATTTTCCAACAAGACTTGGCACCTGCACACAGTTCCAAAGCTTCCAGTTCCGGTTTTAAGGACCGTGTTCTTAATTGGCCAGCAAACTCGTCTGACCTTAACCCCATAGAAAATCTGTGTTGTATTGGGAAGAAGATGCGATATGCCAGACCCAAGAATGCAGAAGAGCTGAAGATCACTATCAGAGCAATCTGGGCTCTCATAACACCTGAGCAGTGCCACAGACTGATCGACTCCATTCAGTGCCGCATTGCTGCAGTAATTCAGGCAAAAGGAGCCCCAACTAAGTATTGAGTCCTGTATATGCTCATACTTTTCATTGTCATACTCTTTAGTTGGCCAATATTTCTAAAAATCCTTTCTTTGTATTGGTCTTAAGTTATATTAAAATTTTCTGATATACTTAATTTGGGATTTTCCTTAGTTGTCGGTTATAATCATCAAAATATATCAGACTGTGTGTAATGAATGAATATAATATACAAGTTTCACTTTTTGAATGGAATTACTGAAATAAATCAACTTTTTGATGATATTCTAATTATATGACCAGCACCTGTAGATTGATTTAATGATAGATTGATAGAATGACAAAGAAAGATAGATAGAAAAATATACTGATAAAGTCGTGGCCTAGTGGTTGGAGAGTTTGACTCCTAATCTCGGGCAGGCAATACCACGACTTAGGTGCCTTTGAGCAAGGCACCAAACCCCCAACTGCTCGCCACAGCACAAATGGCTGCCCAGTGCTCCAGGTGTGTGTTCATGGTGTGTGTGCACTTTGGATGGGTTAAATGCAGAGCATGAATTCTGAGTATGGGTCAACATACTTGGCCGAATGTCACGTCACTTTCACTCACTAAACAGAACAACGGACATGACATAGAACAATGGACAGAAAAATGCATAGAGTGATAGAGATAATAAAAAAAACAGATTGATAGAACGACAGACAGATAAATAGACCGACAGACAGATACAGGGGATACAAAAATGATAAATAGATAGAACAATAGATAGATATGGCCATTGCATGTTTCATCAAATTTTTAGGGTGCTTCACATAACTGCATACTTTGCATAATTTCTGTCAAACAATTCAGACATCATATGCAAACAAACGACACAATCAGTGAGTGCAATTCATTCTTAGTGATTTCCCCCCTTAGACCTCCGAGTATAGCATTTATCAGCTCTATTTTAAGATGAACAATTTGCAGCTTGCAAAATAATGGCTTTAAGATTTATTTGAAGTATCGTTCGGCAAAGAAACCAGAGATGGAATATTCAGTCTAAAGATATTAGGATATTAGAGAAGGATATTGCTTTCTTTTACAAAAAAAAAATACGGCTGCAATAATGCTCAACCCAAACAGCTGAAGTTTTTTAATAAGAGTCTAATACAAACACTCAAGTGAGTGAATATTAAGAGCAGCGCTACAGATCTGCACAGCGATGGTGTGATCGTGTGTGATAGCATCAGGGAAAATGTCATGTGCCTTATTAGTGTCTACCTGCAGATAGATGAGAATCGGCGGCTGACCTCTTTGCTTTCCTGCAAATCAAATTTAGTCAGAAATCATTACAGAAAAAAAGCAATATCAATCACAGAAATATATTTTCAGAAGACAGAAGCAAGGGGAAAAAGCAGGATGCTTTTGTGCTGAATATTACGGAGGAGGAGGAAAATATGCTCTATTATCTTATTTTTAAAGGTTCGCTGGCTTTTCGGAGTCATAATAATGATATAAGTGCATAAACAGAAAAGTATAAAAATGCCCAAAGGGAGACTTCTTGAGACATTTGGTTGAAATGGAAGGTGGTCTTGAAATTCTTCTGCCTCTGAATTGTAACCACAAACACAAATGTTCCCCAAGATTGTCTTAAAATGAAACTAATATCAGTGCAGTTTTCAGATCTTACTTTTGTTGTTATGGTTGCTTTGAAAGAAAGCTCATATAAAAATCATCTCCTGTTTATTAAGGAAGTTTGATGACCTCAATCAGACCACTGCAAGGTTTAAGATTAATAATCACAGTTCAAATGGTGAATGCAAAGGACGTCTGAAAGAAGCCATTCGAACAAATCAATATCAAATATTGAATATTTTCAAACTTACCCACTTCTTCCATTATTAACAACTTTCTCACATAATTTGTCGTTCTGTAAGGGTTTGTTCTCGTTATTAATTCCACAGCACAAATAATAGGTAGCAGAGACCCCGTCTAAAGCATAATAAAAGACCAGATAGATAAATAGATAATAACATACAATCAAATTCTCCTTTACAATGTGAATTTTGCAGATGACAGTCCATAACCCTTTATTATTTTGCAACTTCTTATTCTGCCTCATCTTTGTGAATGTTTTAGCTTTACTATTTTAAATATAAAGAGAAAAACAAATGAAAAAACACTTTGAAATAAACATTTGACAGAATTAAGATTGAAGGTTATTTAATAGTTCTAATAAATATATGATTTTGGGCTGCCAGTTTAACACGTTAACTTAATTAGTCATGAAAAATAATGCAATTAAGCAAATAAATGCACTAGCTCCACCCCCAGACCTGACTGTTGACAAATATGATGCAGGGTAACAACTCCATAAATGCAGTAATGCCATAAAATTCTAGATATTGGGGCAAAAAAAAAAAAAAGCCCTTATATGAGTTTTTGTCTCGCATTTATATGAAATGATAAGCGATATACAAAACAAGTGATGTTTGCAAATGTGAAAGAGTGCAAATGTGATTTATACAACAGTATAGTCAATAAGAAGTTAATATTGTTATATTTAAAACACAATGTGTCAGTTTTAGCTGTCAAAGGAACAATGAATCAGCCATTTGAACTAATCGATTGAAGACATTTACCGCCAGCTGCTGGCAGATTTAGTTTCTTATTTAGAGTATTATTTATTTTTTCTTTTCTTTTTTGTAAGGGAAAAAAAAAAAAGGGGGGGGGGGGGACTAGGAATAGTTCACCCAAAATCATCTTTAACTATGTCATCATTTAGACCACTCAAACCTGAATGACTTTAAAGGAACAGTCGTGCTTAATCAAATCAAATATTTCTTTCTAAAAAGTTACTATTTGTAATGTCTAGAAATTACTTCATTTTACACAAAAATAGCATTAAATAATCTTTTGGGGGTATTTTCACATCCAAATGTTATTTGCAATTAATTTGAATTATTAATCGACATATGTAGTTAAATCTACTTACAGCCCTAATAAGATAATTATTTAATTGATAATGTTAAAAACCAAACATTGTGTTGCTGATGCCGCTAATGGCTTTAGAGGATGTAGAGAGAAATTCAACACATGGAAAAGCTTGGAAGGTTTCTTACTGCTAATAGCATGAGGTTGATTTCATTGCTTAATACTTTGTCTCAAAACATTTAATTACAGAAAAAAAACTGTGTATAATAAAAAAAACATAAATGTCATGTACTTGTAACAAATGGCATGCATTAGAAACCACTGATCCTGATCAATACATCCAGAAACAGCTCCATGTTGCAGCAAGCAGCACAATCTGTGTATGTTGAAACACCATCACTGCCATCAAGTGGTACACTCCGGTTTATCAGCACTACGGATCCAACAGAAGCGTCTTTGTTCATCTGCTGCTGTCAGCAAAACTGAATATTCAGGATGCAGCAATAAAAATATATACATCACACACATTTGCAAGGAAGACCGATACTACCTACTGGTGATTGAGACCCAACACTAATAGGAACAAATCAAAACTAGTTCATTTACTTATTAAAATGAAACATTATTTTAGTTTTACCTCTAAAGTAATCTGTTTAGCCTACAATACATGTGTTATAACAACAATAATAATTAAAAGTATTAATATAAATGTTATTGTTAATAATAAAATAATGTATATTAATTATATAATAATTAATATCAAATAATAATTATATGCTATAGTATATACGACTATGTATGATAACAATAACGCTAAAACAAATAATTAAATTACAAGTGTTAAATTATTTGTAATACAAAAAAATTAAAGTGCAATTGTTAATTACAAGCGATAATATACTGTTATTATTAATAATGATAGTACAATAATAACTAGATTGATAACAGAAAATCTTAATTCTAAAAAAAAAAAAAAAAAGACAAATTTATAAAACAAAAATAATATATTATGGTTATTATTATATATTAAAACAACAATGATGGAAATGTTAAACCAAAAAAATGACCTTCATTTAAATTACATAATTGTTATGATATATTATTATTAACATTTAGTTAACTGTAAATAACTAAATTAACTGTAAATAAAAAGTTACAATAGCAGTACCACAGTCTATTACCCTAAGAAAACACTGCCATTATTAAACTAATACAGGGTATGGCAAATTCTTATAACCTTTCCCTATCGCTTCAGAAGGATCTTATGAAAAACAGTTGCAGGTAATTGCTAGAAGTCTAGAAATTGGTTTCCACATTAGGTACCAACTGTTCAAATTCAATGAGTGAAAAACAAGTTAAAACAAGTGATACAAAGGAGAAAAAAACTGTTTATTTGGCAACATACTTTAAAGTTTTTCTTCTAAAAGCCAGTGGAATACTACAAAACAATTTGCAGTCTAGGTTAGATGATATTTGCATTAAAGAGCAGTTTTTAAATTACTGGTGAGACCGCAGCTCCGAGCTCAGAGTGCTAAACAAACCCTAAATAATACGTGTCTTATGTTCAGTCTGAAAATGCAGTTTTAGTCATGGTGCTTTGTTGGCACATTTTCACACAGAATACATTATTCTCATAAAACAGTGGTGGAAATGTAACAAATCCTACAAAAATATTTCAATAATACACGAAAGCATAAAGGCAGATCAGTTCACAGAGGTTAGTAACTTGTAGTTAGGCACGAGTACTTCCTGAAAAGGTATACATTTATGAACCACCAGGTGGCACTATTAGTCCATGCATCGGCACTCTGTCCTCAATACCACGTGTGCTCTTCAATAGACAGGTTAAAAACCACAGAACTACCACAAAAACACTTCTTGCTCTCTATGCATTGATGGCGTCAACAGGTGTTGAAATAAAATGGTTAGGTTTTTTTAAAATCCTAACAAAAATACTCAAAAGGCATGCAATAAAAAAAAGAAGAGATAACTTAGCCTACTATAAAGAGGATTTCTACTTAAAACTGTCAAGGAAAGATAAATTACAGAGCAATAAAATTAGTGTTGGGCGCATGTTGGCCAACTACATTTCACGAAATCCTAAAGTGCCACAGTCGTCAACCAGTAGCCATATAGTGGTCATCTTCTGTTAAAAAGTATGCATACCATTCAATCTTAGTCTAGTTATTTGAAATGAACTAAGGGAATGAAAGAATGTGATGAAAGCTCACCTTGACCAGTACAAAGCCTTACTAATCAAGTTATGATTTTAATAAAGAAAAGGGCTCTGATGGAGTTTCCCCACAGAGTTGCAAGTAGATTTGGTGAGGAAAAGTCCAAGTGTGGCTCAAAGTAAACAGCATCGCTCTTTGAAGCTCTTCTTATTCTTCTTATTTTTTCCCTTCCCGTTTTTGTCCTTATTTTCTGACATCTTTTTAGCCCGGACTTCCCTCATTAGATCAAAAAATACCTTTGGAAACACAAAGGGTTTATTATTGCACAATATGACTATTTTATATGACCGTAGGTTTTCAGTTGAACAAAACAGGAAAGTGCAACCACATTGTGATATATATATAAAAAAAAAAAAAAAAAATAAAAAAAAAATTTCTATTGTTTGCTGAACAGCCTCTCGACTCCTGTAATTTTGTGACTAGAGTACATAATGATAAAATACTTCCATCAGAAACTGCATTACACAGAAAATATCCCAAAACTGGCTTCTGCTTCATGTAATAAACTGTAGCCAGGCACAAATATTACCTTGTCCACATTGGCCCGTGTCTTGGCAGAAGTCTCGACATACTGCACACCCCATTCTTCTGCTTTTCCCCTGGCCTCGTCTACTGAAACCTGCCTCCGATCCTCAAGGTCAGACTTATTTCCAACCACAAGCAGTGGAATCTTATCCTCCTCAGCTTTAACCCGAAGGATCTGCTCCCTGTAACACACATTTAATGTTGAGTGGTCCAATTTTCCAACTATACTAGGTCACGACAGGAGATCCCATTTTCTGATTGTACTAGCTTATTCTTCAAGTAGCTAGAATGGTGCAATACCACTGACCTGAATTCTGCTGCAGCTGTGAAAGACTCGTGCTCTGTTATGGAGAACACCAACAGGAAACCCTCTCCGCTTCGGAAATAGTTGTCTCGGATGGCCGCGTAGTCTTCCTGCCCAGCTGTGTCCAAAATGTCAATCTGCACCTCTTCTCCATCCAACACCACTTTCTTCCTGTAGCTGTCGGCCTTTGTGGGCTCATAATCTTCAACAAACTGAGGAACAGAAAATAGCTATAATCACTACTGTTAAATAAACCAAGGCAATGCATCTTGAAGACTTTTCCTTTTTGACACTTTACATGGAATAAGTGAAGCCTTCTGTATCTGCCAGAGTTTGGTCTGTTGACTTACCTCATCATACATAAACTGAAGGGTAAGAGCAGACTTTCCTACGCCTCCACTGCCCACCATAATGACCTTGTGCAGGGCAAGGGAGCTCTGACCCTTACTCTTACTGGCTGCCATATCGAACTGCCTTCCTCAGGTACACCACAAGACGCCCACACACAAGCTGGAACCACCTGTGGAGAAACAAAACCATTATTTCAAGGCTGAACCTTCAACACAAGCACAGGTGTGCAGTTGAACTTTCATTTTGTATTTATGGGTCTTAAATCATACACTAAAATAAATTGGATAATGCTGGATCCAAACATTATTATTTTATTTTTTTGAACTTTATACATTCTAACAAAAGACATTCATTTGTAATGGTAATCCATTTGGCATGTTTCTTAATAAATTTCCCCTAAGTCACCACAAATAGATTCACAAAAAGAAAGAACCAGTTAGATTTATAAAATATAAAATAAAAAGGCTTATTGCTTAGCACGAAGAGGAAATTAATTATTTTGGAGGCTTCCTCTTGCCACTCATTTATTACATTTACACACACCAAAATAAAAGCAAAATTTTTTTGCCATATGGTGATACATACCACAAAAAAGGAAGACAAAAACAAGTGTCAAACATTTTTTAAATACAGTATAATGTACTTAAGAAGTACACTGGAGTACAATGTATATCATGTCATATATAATGATATACTGTATTGCATCAGAATCACATGTACTGTACATGTACATAGGGAAGTCATGGCCTAATGGTTAGAGGGTTGGACTCCCAATCGAAGGGTTGTGGGTTCTAGTCTCGGGCCGGACGGAATTGTGGGTGGGGGGAGTTCATGTACAGTTCTGTCTTCACCTTCAATACCACGACTTAGGAGCCCTTGAGCAAGGCATCGAACCCCCAACTGCTCCCCGGGCGCTGCAGCATAAATGGCTGCCCACTGCTCCGGGTGTGTGCGTGTTCACTGCTCTGTGTGTGTGCATTTCGGATGGGTTAAATGCAGAGCACAAATTCTGAGTATGGGTCACCATACTTGGCTGAATGTCACTTCATGTATGGGAAGCATATTTCTATTTGCATTATTTCCATCCTCTTCTGGGAAAACACCAGTCTATGCAAGTAAAATCTTGTTGGTGAAAAGCCCTGGAATTATTTTTAGGAGCAGAAATGGTCCTTTCCCCATTCACATCATCTAAAGCGGAGTGCACAAATTTTTTAATTTTCATATTTTTTATTTTTCAATTGATAGCCTGATTGCACTGTCAGTCGCTTTGGATAAATGCCTCTGCTAAAAGCATAATTTTAATTTTAATTTAATTTCTTCAAAAAAAGGAAAAAAAAAACATTTCTCATCCCAATCTTTTGAATAATAATAATTAAAAAAAAAAAACGATAACAGATAACAGCACTTTAAGAATATATGGGAAAATGGCAGAGTGGTAAAATATGTAACTGGTAAAATCCAAATGACAAGGCAGTGCAACACAGTGAAATACATGCACCATTTCATTGCCGTTAGAAAAAATGCCAGTTAAACAGGGTTAAACAGGGGTTGGGAGCACTAAAACGATGGCAGATATGACCTACAAATGCACACCTCTTAAGAATGGCCGGATGGAGACCAGATTCTGAAATATTAATGACGGCCCTCCTCCTCCCCCGGCTGGTGGAATTCATTAGGATTCCCTCAGTACTGTCCACATTCTGCTACACTCGTTCATCACCAAACCTCTGCGAGCAAGCGATAGTGGCCCTTCAGCAGTGTCACAAATGAGCCTCTCTACAGCCGAGGGAGAAGTGCACAAGATCAACGATGACTCTATTCCCATGCAGCACAGATTCTCTCTTTTTTAGCCGTCTAAATGGATGCCAGTTAAGAGGAGGGTCACTGATTTCATGCACAAGAGTGGATGATGCCCTCTGCTTGAGTGGAGTGGCAAGCTGACATATTTGGCCTGACCCTCTCTGATTGCAGGCCTGCTGGGGACAATCATGACACACGTCAGGAGCTCAGGCATGGATAAAGATAGTTCATATGTCACACTTCATCCACTGATAAAGCATTGAGAGGATAACCATAACAAGACAGAATGTACAAGGTAAATGATCACTTTCATCAGGTAAAGGGGTCATCAGATGCAAAATACTTTACATGTAGTTTGAATATAAATGTGTGTTGGCATTGTTTGTATTAGGGATGAGCGTTTTCCGCAAATATCACATTAGAAAATTTGAGCTCACAAAAAAACGAAAATATTCGAATATTCGTTTATTTAAATTAAGTTTAATAAGACAGACGTTATTTTTCAGCAACATTTATTGTTTCCGTCATTTTGAACAAGCTTACACACAATAAGCTTGAACATTACACATTGTGTTTTGTAGCTGAAAACCTTTGACAATGCGTGCCAACAAATAAAAGTACACATTAAAAGCAAAAAAAAAAAAGTGAACAAAGAAAAACGTAAAGCAGCCTACAGCAATTAGGCTATTGTAGAACAGCCTACACTTAACTTTGAAACTGTCATCAAATCTTTTTTTCTATTGTTTTACATGCTCTTGTTTAGAAATACGGTCATGTAAACATGATCAGGGGAAAGTCGGCTCCTTAGTCTGTTAACAATAAGGCCGGCCGTGCAGAAAAGGTGCTCTGACGGCACAGACGTTTGCGGGACTCAAAAATAACGTTGTGCTAAGCAAATAAGTTTTGTCAAGCGCTTCATGTTTTCGTTTAACCACTGAATGGGATCCTCATCTGGAGGAATACATGGCTCCAGCAAGAACTGTTCCCACTCATCTCAGCTGGACTCTCTGTAATCATCGCTGAAGAACTAGCACAGCCTTTTCCGACAAGTGGGCATTGCATCCTCTTCATCGTTGGTGAATCGGGCATCGTTTTTTTTTTTTTTTTACTTCTCTCATGTTTTCATCAAGAAACTGGAGATGTTTGTGCTGGGGGTCTAGGGCAGACATGAGAAGAGGAGTTTTCACTGCATTCTCCAAGTTCGCAGTGTTTATTCGTTGCTTGACAGATGCCGCAACAATGTTCTTGAATTCGGTCACTTTCTGTGATTCTCCACGGCATATTTGAAGTACTGTAGAAGACCGCAGTTCTTAGGGGCCATTCACATATCGCGTCTTTTGCGCACTCAAGTTCGTTATTTCCAATGTAGGCGCACGGTATGCGCGCTCATAATTGAAGCGAAGCGGTCACGATGCGCACGAGGTGCGACGTGCCCGTTTTTTTTCGAGTTAAAAACCATCTAAACTTTTCTGAACGCCGCAAGTGCACCGCATGTAATGTGACAAGAACTAAACATTCAGCTTCATCCTTTCCCGTAACAACATTGAAAGCTCAGCCAAGATGAAGGAACAGCTGATCATAGCTGTATATGGATTGCCATTTTTAAATAAATTTAGTAGCAGAGCTACTGCAAGCGATTTTAAGTGCTGCAAATCCATTTATCCTTTGCTGAAATTTCCCCGTCTTCATTGAGAGAGCACGTCATTGTTGCTTAGCAACGGCAGACGCCTCAGGAACTCTTCTGCCCGAGCGCTTTGGAAAGGAGGAGAAAGCTGCACGCTTAGCGTTTTCCACGCGTTTTTAGGTGTTTTATGTGAATGGCCCCTCATTAATTATTTTTTGCTTGCATACATCTTCAAATATGCCTTGGAGAATCACAGAAAGTGATTTTTTTGCGAAATTCGAATATCATTTATCAAATAATTAGAGCAGAACGAATATTCGAATGTTCGACTATCCGTGCACACCCCTAGTTTGTATACATCCCCCCTATAATGAAAAAAATTAACAAAGTGTGTTAATGTAACAAGCTGTTCTCAGATGCTTGGCTGTGTGATCTCACACAAACCCAGGACCCTCCCACAATAGTTGATCGACACTGAACACACTGCAATTGTTTCAACGCCGGAGCAGGGGTAGATAACATCTAAGTGTCTGAGGTGTTTTGTTGTTGGATGTAATAATGAACAATGCAGTCGTCATTTACTCCCGACATCTGAGCCGCTGAAGACGCATAGGTTTACCTTTGTTTTTGAAGGGAATGTGCCCCCCAATCTACCTAAATGTGTCCATAATCACACAAATCATTAGTGAGCCAGCATCACCTACAGAAGAAGTGAGTATAAGGGGTTTTTATGAATCTTTGCAAATCATCTTTTCTAATAATGTGCTAGTAAGCATGTTCCATGGCTAAATGTGACAGAGCTCATTAGCATTAAAGGGACATGCAACACATTAGGCACTTTTCCACTATCGGGCCAGTGCTTTAAATTAGCCAGGCAGGGATAATAGCCTTGGACATGTTGCACCAAAGCCAAAATAGTGGTGCGTTTCCATCAACGGGCCAGAAGCTCCGCTGTGCTTCATTTAAACCCACCCTTTACACGCGTCTCAGGAACAACGTCACGAAATCCCATCATTTGACCAACAAAGAAAGTTATCAGAAAGCGAATAAGAAATAAGTCACTGGAACTAATGCGATCACAAAACGAACATGATAAAAGCGGCCGTTTGTGTGCATGCTTTGTTAAATATTTAAATCCAAAAGCATCAATGTTTTACTATAATAAGTGATACACTGATCATTATGAATTAATTTATCAGGATTCAAAATTAGTCACACAGATTAGGCCCAAGGTTTTAGTCGGGTCAAAAACCCCGGGCCGTTGGCCCCCAGGAAGCACCGATGAGGCACGATCAAGCCAGAAGTGACAGTGGAAATGCGACTGGCCCTGGCATGCACTAGCACACCTGTTTTTGGCCCGACAGTGGAAACGCGGCTAATGAGTTGTGAAAAGAGCTGTTTTCGACCAGGTAAAAAGGGAGTTGTTTTACACTACCATTGAGAAATTTTAACTAATAACGCTGTAGACTTTTCATTAAGACCCTAAGGAATCATATTTATTTGTGGAAATTGGGCATTTGATGATCCCATTTTAGAAGATGTGGTATCTGGAGATGCATATAAAGAATAAAAATTTAAAAGTAGTGTGTAATACCTACTGCACTAATAGTTCACACATAGGCATACAGAAATACTAAAGATTTTTTCACATGTATTCCTTTATTTCCTTTTTTTTTTCAGATTGTAAAATTTTTTCTAAAAGGAAGTTATTGTTCCACTTAATTGTGTTTGCCACTTTAAGGGTGGTTCCTGTAACTGAACAGTCTATTTGGTTAATTTACCAGGTTCTTCCCACTAACTGATTTAATATACAGCTTTGTTAAACCCATATGGGCTTAACTTGGATTGAACTTAGTGTATTTGAAAGTTGGTATTTACAAAACCGAAGCAGACCATGAGGTTTACTTCAATATTAGGGCTGTAAGAATTTATGCCAAAATTAAAATGTCTAAATATTTTTGAAAGATTTACGCTCATTTTTTTTTTTTTTTAATCAAAACACAGTAAAACAGAACTAAAACTAAAATAAGTTTCTATATTACCACCATTTTAAAACATAATCTGGGTTAATTTCGTTGACGAATAATTCGAACATTTCCGTCAGCTAAATTTTTTTCACAGACACAAACGAGACAATGAAATAAAACTGGTTTTGGATGACAAAAACAAGACGAAATTCTATTGACATTTCCGTCAACTAATAAAACCAAGTGCAGACATATGGATAAAATTGACAATGCAAAAGAGACCTCAATTCGGTTTGCTGAGCAAACACACACACACACACACTGAAGCATATACACAGAAAGCATGTCTCACACTGCATACGAGAACTCGTGTCTTATAAACGTAGAAATACATACAAAATGATGCTGAATGGATGTTCTCTTTTGATAAGTATTCACAAAAACACAGTAGATTATGTCTTAAGTGAACGTAAACAGTAGGGAGATTATCAGACATGTATTTGTACATTGCATCAATTCATACAGTTTTAAAGGGACAGCAGCCTAATTTAGTTTCTACTGTCCGAGTCATTGATGTCAATCCACAAAAGACAGACAGAAAAATTACCCACTGCTCTTGACTGAATCACTTAAGTAGCCCAAATAAAGATTAATCTAAATTTATTTATAGAAACAAATATCCCTGTTTACATAGGCAATGTAATTTTGGAATGTATTTTTTTTATTCAACATTCATAAATATGATGAAGTAATATAAACTCCATAATCATCGGGAAGGAGGAGGCGGGAACCGGCGGACAATCAAAACAAGACTTTAATAATCAAAATAAACACAAAACAGCGCATCAGCACAAATAAAAAGCAAACACAACTAAAAGCCCAGGCCTGGTCCTCTCTCATCCTTCACTTTCGTCGCTCCAGTTTTATATCCTTCCATCTCCTCCGTGGGACTCGAGCCAGGTGGGTCGAGCAGGTGTCGCTCATCTCCAATCACTCCACCGGTCTCGCCCATTCCCACGGCCCTCGGCCCCGCCCCCGCCCCACTCGTCACATATGCGTCTATCATAAAACCTTAATATCAAACCTATTTAATGAGTTTGAAAATTTTGGAGAAATGCTTAATAAATGCATTACACTGTAACTAAACCCATTAGATTTTAGCTGAACAAATTCACTGTATGTTTAGTCTACTAAAATCTTATATTTATTTGATTAAACAATTCAGATAACTAAAACCTAAATTCAAATTTGCTCTCAAAATTAACTGTAATGAAGCTGTATTTTCAACAGTCATTACTCCAGTCTTCATGGTCACGTTCCTTCGGAAATCATTCTAATATGCTGATTTGGTGCTAGAGCAAATTTCATTTTAAAAGCAGTTGTGCTGCTTAATAGGTTTGCAGAAACTGAAACACTTTTTTTTTTTACTAACATTTAATTCTAATAAAATAACCATCCTCAAAACTGACAGACTCTTTACATAAACTTCAGTGCAAGTATTGTAGTACTAAAGGCAAACTGTCTTGCAGAAGAAATATTGAGGAATAAAAAGTTCAACCACTATAAATGAGATAAGGATGAAGTTGGATTCTGAAATGGATTCTACAAAACACACACACACACACACAATCCATATAGATCCTCTGACATGCTGTGCGAGAGGAAATATCTGACCTACAGGAAACAAGATGACTTTTTTTTCGCTAAGCTAGGCTTGTTTGGAACTTCCTGCCAGATTGATGGGGAAAACAGTGGGAAAAACTGGGCCAAAGCCGGATAGGGCTCCAAACATTCCCGCTCTCCCCTTCCAAATCATACTATTACTTCACTGCATACTTTCCCTGTGTGCTTTTATACCCACAAGACCAGTGCCAGCTGGGAACAGACAGGAGATAAGCTCTAATCGTCAACAGAGACTTGCGCCTAGAATAATGCAAAAGGAATGTACAGCAGGGAATAAAATAAAGTAGAAATAAATAACATGAGCCAGTACAGGCAGGTTATAAGCACTAATTCTGCAGGAATGCAGTGGTGAAGAATTGGTAACAATCCATTTGATTTATTCTATACACATGTGAAGGTAGAAAGCACTCTCTTCAGATCCTTCATGGTGAGTTTGAGTAAAACCATACCTCAAAATAAAACAGCTGCTCTAAAGGTAATGAATGATACATTTCAGTAAGTGCAATAGTTTAAAGGGGGGGTGAAATGCTCGTTTTCACTCAATATCCGGTTAATCTTGAGTACCTATAGAGTAGTACTGCATCCTTCATAACTCCAAAAAGTCTTTAGTTTTATTATATTTATAAGAGAAAGATAGTCTGTACCGATTTTTCCCGGAAAAACACGAGCGCCTGGAGGCGTGATGTGTGGGCGGAGCTAAAGAATCACGAGCGCCAGTAGGCTTTTGCGTTGAGAGCGTTTGGAAGCTGTGACATTACCGTGAGTAAAAAAAAAAATCATCCAAAACAAACCATGGCTAACAGTCAGATTCAGCCGTTTATTTATGATCCAGAATCAGATCCAGAGGCTGAAATTTAACAAGAGCAGCATCAGCAACGACGTCTCTATTTGGTATGTATTGAAACTGTATATATTTGCTTAGCGGTTTTGGAAAATGACTAAGTTCCACTTTATGTCGTCTTTTTTTTTTTTTTTTTTTTAAGCTGTACATGTGGAAAGTGCAGTTTGATGACAACATGGCATGTTGTTTACTTGATGTGCTTATGCGCCGATAGCTAAGTTAACAACACAGAGATATTTGAAGCAGTTTTACTCACCGCCTGCGGTTCCAACACACGATCGTGACCCTTTTTCTTTGGGATTGCATCATCCTTAAGAAATAAACGATACGCAAATCCAGCGTCAAACTGGGTCTTGTTTGTAAAACAAGCATCTTCTAAATGTAGGGAACAAACACAAACACTTGCACAACTCTGTTGATGCTCTGTAAAAATAAACTCCATCCACTGGTCCCTTAATGCGATTTTTTTTTTTTTTTTTTCGGTAATCTGTGCAGGGTTGTCTTGCCCTGGCAACCAAAAATACACTTCTTTAGTGACAATTCGGTCTCTCGCTCTGATCAGTGAATGTCTCTGCTGTGCTCTGCTATACGGGAGCGGGCGCTCTTCCGGCAGAAGTGCCTTAGGACCCATATAAGGAAATTCCGCTCCATCTAATGTCACACAGAGCCATATTCGAAAAAAAACTTTCCGAAACTTGTGACAAACCGGAAGTTGTACTCCTTCAAACGTACAACTTAATTTTTGAAACTTTGTCCATGTTTAGCATGGGAATCCAACTCGTTAACAGTGTAAAAAACTCAGTATGCATGAAATAGCATTTCATCCCCCCTTTAAGTTCATTATACCACTCACTTTGTAAAATGTAAAAACTCTGTAAAAATGCCTGCCCAACCCAGATCTTTGCCTATATATTACAGACAAAAAAAAAAAATTTGCACACTAAGGATGAAGAGTGGAAGAGAAAAAAAGAAAAAGAAAAAAGGAGATTATGAGATTCATTCATTCATTCAAACCTTTATTTAACCAGGATAAAAAAACTCCTTGAAATTAAAAATCTCTTTTACAAGAGTGTCCTGGCAAGGGGCAGCAACGTAGTTTCAAATAAATACATAGACAATAACAAGCAAGTACATTGACACACTTTCACTCATAATATTCAAACAACAATGTCATCATTTTTTATAAAAAAATAAAAATAAAAAAAAACCTGGGTCCTAAATCTATTTAAAAACAATGACAGACAGACAGAGATAAGTGACTCCTCAATGGTTAAGAACCATGTGCAGAAGGCTGTATCAACATGTTGCTTTCACAGCAACCTTGCTTACCTTTTTGTTTAAGAATCAAACCTACGTCATCCAAATGAGCACCACATGGTCTACATATTTAGGGAAGAGCCTTATCTGCTTTTTTTTTTAAATCAGTAACAGACAAAAGCAAGCCAGAAAAGTTAGCATGCTATTTTTACAAGTCTTGGCTTGCATAAATACCTGGACTCTACGGTCCTCTTTTATGGTCCCTTCTTTGATTCTACAAACAAAATTACAGAAAAACATTGTCATACTTTTTGGCATGAAAGAGCATGAATAAAAGAGCATTTTATAGCACTGCAGTGGCTCCAAAAGCTTGTGTGGACAGTTATACATTCATCAGGTATGAAATGTTTCTTTACAGAGTTATAGATGTAAAACAAAGTTCTCAAATGAGATTGCCAATACGAAATGCCAGATTTGATCAGTTATGAATAAACTACAAAAAACATGCTTAGTCTGTGCAACAAAGCAAAGGATCTGTCGTCTGAAGAGCGTGTTTCTCTCTCACACTCAAGGTGAGCATCTCTGCTGAATACTAACCATCTAGAGCTGGGACACAGAGGCTTCATTCACCCTACAATCTCTTTACACATAGCTAATGAAGAGGATTTTAATTATATGAATAAACAAGTGAAAGTAGCAATGGCATTCTCCATCTGAAAAGCAGCAAAAATGTGAACATTTATATCTTGCCCTATTTTCTTCCATATCAAATCATTTCTAACATACTGCTACCCCCAAAAGGTGGAATTGATTTCAACAGCACTGTGAAGACATTCTCCAGACCAAGTGAAATAAGTCACCTCAAGTATCTCTTTAACAGGGAGGGAAAATAATCTCTGTTAAGCAGACATCAATTTTCCATTCAAATAAATTATATATACAGATAAAACCTAATGCAACCCATCGGTGAACAGGAATCTTAGAAAGCAATGACAATTGATAAATGAATGTTATATTTGGGGTATTGTTAATGAGCAAAAGCTGAAAGGCATTCAGCTGTAACAGATTATTACTCATTTTTTAATTATGGGAAAAATGCATTACTGTTCATCCTCTAATTATAAGCATTCATATATAAAGCTTAAAGATGACATTAGCAAAGAGTTTTAAAACCACTGGCAAAGGCATGTAGCTTCATGTAGCTGATGAATAATATATTTTACCCCATCACACATCCCATAAAAGACAGAGTTCACAATGCAGACCCTTCTCTGTTTATCACATACCCAGTGATACAGACTCCACTGGGCTCTCAAGCGGTATGCAGGGCATAAGATACATTTCAAGCATTTAGGAGCACTAAAATCCAAAACCAAGAAACAAATTGAGCTAACTTCTGGCTGCACATTCCCCACTGACTAAGTCATTGACCCTCTGTAATCCAGATTACATAAGAATAATGAATTATGAAGTGGATGATGACATTTCATTGTTGGGGCATGTAGCAAATCAGCACTTCTCGCCTACAAGGAAGTGCACAGAACATACGCACGAATGGTATGAGATGGCCTGTAAGAAAAAGCAGAACTTGCCCTTAATTCAAGGGTTGCTTTTTTTTTTTTTTTTTTTCTTCAGTCAGATCACATGGTCTGGCAAAAGAGAAACAAATCTAAGGAAACTGTTGACATTCATGAACTTGGCTAGGTTGATGTGCGTTTCTTCAAAAAGTACCCTTATTCACCTCAGGGTGCAATGACTATCACAGATGAGATTTTTCCTTTTTAAGCACAGCTCTAAAACACTGAAGTGAGTTTTACACTTTGAATTAATAGTGCTATACACATTTACACAAATACACATTTTAAATTACCAATATACTATACTCAAAAAGTTTGGGGTCACTCATTTTTAATTAATGTGGTTTAGTTTTTTTTTTTAGTTTTTTTTAGTTTTTTTAATCCTGACCTGAAATTTTTAAAACAAAAGAAAAAATGTATAAATATAGCACAATTGTTTTCAAAATTAATAATAGGAAATGTTTGAGCACAAATTAGCATTTAATCAAGCACATAATCAACATTACACATTACTGTATTTTTAACAAAAATAAATTAAGCCTTGATTAGAATCTCATTTCAAAAATGTAAAAATTAAAAAAAAAAATTAAAAATATTTCCCTCAGTAATTAGATGAAATTCTACACCATCAGGGTCAGCATAGTTATATCTGGAGCATTTTATAACTGAGATATTTGGAATGTTTGCTCAATCTTCTAGAATTAAGTATAACCCTATACAGCAAAGGACGACATTGTTATAGATGGATTTTTTTTTTTTTGTATTACTGAATAAACAATAACTACCCATCATGTATGCTTATTCTACAGCTATTCTTATCTAGTCTTTCCCAACTTTGTTTGTCCTCGAAAACCTAAAAAATGAGCCTATAGTTCCCCTTCATCAACACTAAAGTAGAGATGTGCTCCATTTTGATTCATTTTGTAATATCTATTAAAGCGGCAATTTTTAAATGACACCACCTCTTTTTAAACTGACACTTGATCTTGTTGGTCAGACAGGCCACATTTTTTGCAGTTCAGGAATCAAGGGGCCATCAGAGAAACTCTATCTGAAAAAAGACCTAATGGTAAATGTATTTATAAAAGAAATCTAGATATAAAAGTCAAGTCATTTGCACAATAAAATATAAACAGCTGAGAGCTCAACATGCATGAAATGTCATCCACTTACAAGTAAACAAACAGTCATGTGTATAGATTTTAATTAGATTTTAATGAGAAGATACTGGGAAACAAAAACTCGAAATATTTGCAAAAATCTTATGAAACCCATTAAAGCACCCACTAGATGAATGCACACACCAAATCAACACTGAAACGCATCTAACTAGAAAATAGGAACTACAGAGCTAGCTAAACTTGAAGCAATGTCCAAATCATACTCATTTATAAAAATTAAAAAAAAGCAAACTAATTAAATGATAAGTTTTGGACAGGTCATTAGTGTGTTGAACTCAGAGGCTTGCTTGTTTTTACAATAAACTAGACAATTCAAATGCAAGCCACCAAAAAGAAAACCATAACCTGTTGCAGAGGCCTCATAAACCTAATAGGAAATTGTTACTGTAATGTATTGCACAGCACAATGATTTTTACATAATCTTTTGAAAATATGGTACTGTATACTATATGGTATGCACAATGTAGCTTTCCAGCAAAAATAAATAAATATAAAAAATAAATAAAAAAATCAAGGTACATTTAACCAGGTATTAAAATGCAAAAAAAAAGAGTTCAATAATATGAACAGATACTAGGTTGTTCATTAAATAGGCGTATTTCTACAATAAGATTAAAGAAAAAGAAATTATAACTGTGTTACTTCACAACACCCATGCTGAATGTGATAAGGCAGTGAGGTTACACCCAAACATCCCAGAGACAAAGAGGGGAAAAAGTGCCCACTCAATATGAAACAAAAACAAACCTAACCAAGGTACTGACAAAGCAGATTGTGCTTATGATAGCATACATGCAGGCCTGCTTTCAAGGTTAATATGCATGCTGGAGACAAGGACATCTGAATTCTTATTTCAAACTACTAAAAAAAAAAAAAAAAAAAAAAAAAAAAGAAGTAGCCTACATCTTTACAATGGGTTGTACAGGTAAAATGATTTCAAAGCTGGATTGTATTGTGTAAATATAATGGCAAACAGTTGAGATGCACAGTTATTAAAACAAATAAAAAATAGATAATAATAATAATACGTGTTGGGCCTGCATACTATAGTGCCTTCATGTGCTCCATCTTTACCAGTATGCGACTTATAATTACATATTTATTATTAGGTGAATAGAGGAAGTAAGGCACAGAAGTTCCTGAAGGAGGAGTAAACAACTCTTCCCACACAACTGACATGACGGTGGTGTACCAAAAATAAAAAGGTGTGTGTGTGTGTGTGTGTGTGTGAAGTGTTTAAAAGACACTTCGGCATGTCCCACTTTTGAAGACAGGTTGAGAAACCAAACCGAAAATAAGGTCATAGAGGCTAATATTTAATTGACCCAGTGAGGTTAATGAGCAATATTTCCTTAAGTATTAACACCTACATTTCACCCGATTTGTTGAAAAAGCTAAACAATTCAATTGAAACATGCAAAAGTGCCTGATATATCTCTGATTCATACACATCCACGCCATAAGCAGAACATCCACGTTAGGACTAAAACCTCCACATCAACCAAACGCGCAACATCCGCAGAAACGCCCGTCTCTCGTGACCAGTCGTCCGCTGGGTCAAACTAACCCTTACTGCCAAATAATTATCACGGTTGTAAGTCTCATTCACCTGACATTTTTCTCAGAGTAAAATATGCACGTAGGGGACTTGTAATAACTGCCTGTCGACCAGTAACAAAAAGCTCGAGCTGGAAGGGATCATTTTTAAATACATAAACAAACATAACAATGAATAACCAGGGACATACATAAAGACACACTACCTCTCGGAGACTTTGTCCTCCTCGGTCTCTTATGCTATCTTGAGGAACGCATTAATCGCCTGTTCCGACTCAAACACCCCGTAGTTTCTCTAAATCTGTCGTTGCTGCCATATACCCCACCCTCAGGACATGCAAATGAACCGGATATGATGTCGCTACCCGTAGACTCCGCCCTCTGGGTGAGGGATGAACGGATATGATGTCATTAACAGATCATATGTATGCTGCTGGAGATACCGTAATATGTTTATTATGACTTTAAAGCAAAAATACCGTATTCATAAGAGAAAATTTTAATCATACATATACAAGTTTGCAATCTTCATGCATGATTTACCTCAGTGGAAACATTTAGACTACAAAGTAACAGAAACAACAAAAAAATCTGTTCTACTGTATGATCGGATATATGTGCCTTAACACATAGATCTATCTATGTTTCAAACCTTTATGCCAAAAAACTCCCAGACATGAGGGACCCTTTGGCATATACTACCGCTTCCAAAAATGTGAAGACATATTTTCATTTATAAAGACCTATATAAAGTGTAAGAAAAAGTGTTGTATCCTAAATTAGTAGGCTGGTGCCCCCTATTGTTAAACATTAAATAGCCTAAATCAATCATAATGTATGAGTTAACGAAAACCAAAACTGATTAACAATTTCACATATAGACAAGTAACAATATCAAATGTAGACACTTTATAAACAGCATGCCAGTTTGTTTGAATCAACTACCGAAAATGAAGTACTTGTTGGGCTTGTCTTGTAAGGAGGTGTTCTGGTTACAGGAGAAGTCTTCTGAGGAAACTGAAGCTGGAGATGACTGCCTAAAGTAAACAATCATTTCTTTTGTTTTACATTATGAAATTGTTGGCTCTGCAGCACAGCGTACGGATTTGTCACAACCTCTCATCTGTTTAATTAAAGGCTAAAAACACAGTTTTGAAGAGTTCTAGTGTTGTGAGTGGATGAGGTTTGCTCAAGGAGACTAAGTGAATCTGATAGTCAGGGAGTCAGTTACAGAGTGTGTATTAAGTCCAAGTATGAAGTATTTTCTCACAAGTGTCTTAAGTATGATGGTGTTGAATTAAGAACTTTAATCAGTAACCAGCATTATGACATGTGCCTTTATTATGCAAGCTTGAGAGGGCCAGGTGGATGACCCTCTTAATCATCCACTCTGGAGTGGCTCAGTAGGCATTATGCATAGGCAAGAAAACATCTGCATTCTAAGGCCTCTTGGTTGTTGAGTAATTGTGTGGCTACTACACCACCATCTTACTGAAACAGCACGTGACAAATTAAACATACAGTACTCGTCCTTGCACATGGCAAGTTTCAACATGTTTGTATTCCTTTTTCTACATGTTCTCTCATTTCTGGAGTAACTGCTATGCAAGGAAACAGAAACTCAGTAGAAAGACTTTTGTGTATTATGCGTAACCTAAAACATACATATTTGACATAAACATAACCTAAAACATTATTTCCTCTTGCTCTTGTAGGGCCAAAGACATGTGATAGAAGTTCAGTGATTAACGCTGCTGGTTAAAGTAACTATATTAAAAAAATCCCTCAGGCTGAAAATGGACATCACTAAGTTCACTGAGTGTTATGTCAGTACTTGCAGTCAGCACTTAGAAACATCAGTGAATTCTCTAATTTGGAATGTGTCCTGTTTATGAATCATGCTGTTGAATATTCAGAGTTTTTTGAAGAAGCAATACCAAGTACCTCCTATAGCCAGTAAATCTTTAATGTTTTCAGCAATTTTACAAGTTCTAATTTTTACACAGCTTCAGATAAAAGCTTTGAATAAATTATATGCAAAATATAAATAGGATATATAAATAATAGGCCTAAAAAAACTAAAGAGCTGGGTAGTAACTAATTAGATGTAATCTGTACGTAATCCGATTCCAAAAACTAAATTCATGTAATCAGATTAAATTACATTTTAAAATACTTAAAATCAGTGTACAGTTAGCCTACTTTTTTATTGATGACATATATTCATAGCAATTAATTATTCATAAATAATGATTTGATTCTCCCTAATTCTTTGTCATATTTTATTTTTTTCTTACTTGACATGCAGTTTAACAAAACATTATTTTTAGTAAGTGTTTTATTTTGATTGATGTTTATTTTAAAATAATTTATTTTACATTTTTATGATTTAATTGATTATTAGCTTTTCATTAAGCTCACAAACCCCCTACAGGTCCTTCAACACACCCCAGTTTGGGAAACCTTTACCACCCCGACTCACCCGCGATTTACGCCCCTGTTAACAACAATTTTTATCATGTAACGTTCATTTGGAATCAGTAACGGACTGCAATTTGTAAGTAATCTACCCAGCTCTGAATACAAACGTGCTTAGCGTCGTGCCGGGGAGTTTTGTTTTAAATGTGGGAGTATTTATAGTGTTGTGTTCGGTTACAGTCAGAGACCCCTGAGAGAGAAGCAGAGTCACAGATGATCCTTCTTCGCCCCTCCTTCTCATGTACTGGCACTGGCAGCTAAACCCATCACCATCGTTTATGTTTTCAATGAAGACCAAGGGAGGGCAGACATTCTACGACGATTTTGAGCGGTAAGGAGTTTTAATAACACATTTATTAACAAACTCAGTCTAAACGGTTATATTACAGTCAGCAGAAATAACAAACTCTCGCGCTTCTGTGTTTTGAGGACATCTTTCAACCGCTCGTTGCTTTCAAGTTTTGAAGCAGTTCTTCCTCGCGGTCATGTGACACTGTCGGGACTTTCTTCAACATGAAAACTCACATAAAAACTTCTTATGGTTCAAGTAAACAGCCTACTCAGCGACCGCAGTAAAGCGATTAGGTAGCAGTGTTTCTTAACGTTACTTTAATATGCCCATTACAAATACGAATGATTGTAACGTTAGCTATAACGGGCTACGACCAGATCAGCTTAGGGCGTTTAACTTACGTTAAAATCATACTGTGGTGAGCAACGTAAAACTAAAACTTAAAAAAGGCCGACAAAGGGTAACGTATAATATTTTTGCATTACTGTATACTGTATGTAAAATAACGTTTACTTGGTTACTAAATGTTTACCAAATACTACTATTCCCTCATTATGTGTCACCATGTCACATTTTGGTTGTAGATGTAGGCTATGTGATGTGTGCATGTTGGAAGAGATTTTTTTAACAGTTCAAATTTGAAAATAAATAAATAAAAATACTTCGTGTAATAAGGCTATGCTGAAAAAGAAATACATTTCTTTTTCAGCATAGCCTTATTACACAAAGTATTTTTATTTATTTATTCATATATCAAACCAAAACCAAACACATTCCGATTTAAACAGTAACATGCTAGGACAAGTATCCCGCAAACTTTTGTTATTGTCTGTAAACAACAGGAAATTACATTTGTGTCCCATTCAGTTGGTAAAAGTATATATTTGTTCTAATTCTTTATGTGTGTGCAGTACACCCCTTCTGAATAAATGCAAAATATGTATTTTCTTAATGATTACTAATACAATTCATGGAAAGATGTAAAAAAATAAATAAAAAATACACTCAATTAAAAGTATATTTGCCAATTTTGTTAACATTTTTAAATCTTTTTTTTTTTTTGTTATGATGTCATCAAATTTCTTAAAGGGGTAATATGATGTGATTTCAATGTTTCCTTTCTCTTTGGAGTGTTACAAGCTCTTGGTACATAAAGAAAATCTGTAAAGTTTCAAAGTCTAAAGTATCAAATCCAAAGAGATATTCTTTATTAAAGTTAAGACTTGTTCACGCCCCCCTAAAATGCCTTGTTTAATCACGCCCCCACATGTCTATGTCAGTGTGTGGGAAGATTTGCATAACAACACCCAAATGTTCACGCAAAGAAAGGAGGCATAACTTTTATTCTTGCTGTAGTATTGTTGCCACTGCAGCCATGCTGTGGAGATGCTGTGTGTTTCTTTGCGAAAGCGAAACTACTTTGGCCTTCCAAAAGAGGGCGATATCCTCTTCATCATGCCTACACTTGTACAAACTAAAGGCTCCTGGAGGCACCTTTTGGGGTTCTTCACTTTGCCACAGTGGAGGAGCCCTCTGTAGAACCTCTAGGCTCCATTCTAAAAGGGGTGGTTTTCTAAGGAACTTTTAACAGTTCCTGGAGGAAACATTTTATTAAGAATGGCCAATAACCACCTTGGGTGCTCCAAGGCACCATTTCCCTAATTTCAGTTCTTTAATATTCACACCCACATCCCCCTACAGTTTATTTTTCCTGCAATTGACATTTTTAATAATTACAAAAGAAAAAAACAAAACAGAAAAACTAAGACAAATAATATAAAATGTTTATTGATAAACAACAACATTATCCATAGTTTCTAATAAATAATCACCTTAAATACTCAGTACCGCACATCACAATCCCATTCATGGAAACATCAGTGTTAATACCGTTACAAAAAATAAAACATTTACATATTGACAAAACTGTAAACAAATAAATGGGACTCAAATATCTTAGAACTATAAAAATAAACATTTCATGTACCTAAAAAATAGTACAGTTTAAATTAATAAATTAAATTACAAATTTAATTTAAATTGCTCGTACAGTTCAATCAATAGTAAAAAGAAATTTCCTGTTCTAAATGGAGGTCACTGATTGGGAAAATTCACACACACAATTTTAAGAAATAGTTAAGCCTCAAGATAGCTGTATGTAGCTTTAAAAGCCTTCTTCACATTTCCAGGTTTCTCAGCAGCGGAAGTTGTCATAGTTGGGTAAACTTTGAGAGCAGTGAATGGGAGAGTACCACAAATATGTGTTGCATTCACATTTGCTCAAATAGCAAAAGAAAAACTCTACGATAGCATTTTCACAACTTTCAATCAAAGGAAAAAAATGACGGACTGATAACAGCAGTCAGAAGAGAGAACAATGTCAAATTTAGAATACCTCCCAAATGATCCCAAAATGCAAATTTTGTAATTTGATACAAATGTGATATAATACAAAGTATAGTGTTATAAATGTACATAATTTTAAAAAAAAAAGATTGTGGGCAATTCTAAATACCGTGGATAATTATACTTATAAATTATTCCCAATTTGGGATGCATTTGAAGAATACTTTTCCCATCAACTGGTCAAAATGCAAGACACCGCTTTATGCTGCTTGAAAGACGTGTGCGCTCAGATGTAAACAAGCATGCATGAGAAGCACATGGGGGAACACATGAAAGACATGCTAAAAGAAAGCACATTCACTCTCTGACAGCAGGTGGCGCTAACCTACAGAAAATGCAGCCATTACCCTGGAAACCCCATAAATGAAGTAGCTGCTACTTTTAAAAAGATATAATTAGCCATTCAGATTTGTGGATTTGCTATGGTGTTCCTCACAGCGGCAAATACTTAAATATTTAGACTTAATAGGATATTCATTTTCAAACTTCATCTTCAAACTTTAATCGGGAATACAACATGCCCTAGATATTGTTTGAAAGTGTTTTGATTCTTTTTGTTCATTCACACATTACATTAAGGCTTCATTAGTTAACATTAGTTAATTCATTAGTTAACATTAGTTAATTCATTAGTTAACATAAACTGCCAATGAAAAATTCTTCTGAACATTCATCAATCTTAGGTATTCCAATATCTAATAACACGTTGTTAAAATAGAAAGTTGCAACCGTGTTATTTAATGAGCCAACATGAACTAAGACTTGTATTTTTTTTTAACAAAGATTAATAACTTCTGTAGCAAATGTAGCTATAGTGCATTAACTAAGGTTAACTAATGAGGTCTTATTGTAAAGTGATACCTATTGGTCTTTATAGTTCCTTTGCACTTTAATCTGTGCAAAACGTTTAACTTTATATGTTATTCTTTATTGTATTTAAATATTCAGTTATTTTTGTTATAAGAAAAAAGTTATTAAATCTATTATACTGTATTATGGCCACTTTTACCGTGATAAAAGTATTAGCGATTAATCGCAACATGAAAATGTGATACATGCATATCGCTAGTTGCAAGGCCATTGTTTTTTTTTGTTTTTTTCTGCATTACTTTTGCTGTGTTTTCACACTTAGAACAATGATTTGGCATTCCTCTTGTACTATTGTCCTCTTTTGTGCTAAACAGGAAGTACCCTGACAGTTCTCTCCCAATTGGTTCTATTGTTGTCAGCATTAAGTCTGGGAATGATTGAGTGTGTACTAATATATCCCTTTCAATTGTCAAAAGCTTCTCTTTAAAGGTTTTGGTTCAAGAGAATCTACTCCTTTTTTGCAACATTTAATACTAACATTTAATAGTCACTTTAATAAGAAAGTGCTTCCTTGCTTTGTTCTTTTTCGGAATAATTTTGACATGCTGCTTTGGTAATCGACCAAGTAGATTTGCTGTAAAATTATATCTCTAAAGAATTTGTTAAGTTTCAGGGGGTTGTATACTGTATATATAAATCACACAGTAGATGGCAACAAGTAACTGAGTGATTTGTGAGTCAAATCATTTATTTTGTTGAGTCATTCAATCAGTTCTGTAGCTCTATTTTTATTGGGGAAATAGACAAAATAGCAATATTGTGTCTAAATGAAATTTTTTCCATAACTTGTGTATTATACTGTATGCAATAATTTTTAATTATAGGGTTCATAATCTGCAGTGTTGTTTACTAGAAATACTTGCTTTCTGGGTCAAATATTTGCTTATCTCTTACCTAATATATTACTTTACTCCATAATAAAAACTTCTTTCATTGCAATATTCTTATCTGCTGTTTCTGTACTATTCTAGGAAGTATTGATGTATTTCACGCTTGCTTTTCTTCACAGAGATTAGCCAATGCATGAGACTCTCAGAGCCTCAGCATGAACCAGGGGAGCAGTGCTTGTTTGTGGACCTCAGTGCCTCAGCACTGCCCTGCACCATGTGATCGTTACAAGCATGCATCTTGTGCCCACAGAGGCTATGTTTACGTACTAAGTGGCAGAGAAAGACACTTGCTGAGAGATTTTTGGAAATATAATGTGGGTAAGTCATTGTTATTTATCTGCGGCAGCCTGCTTCTTTGTACAGTTGTACTAGTTATTGCATAGTGTATGATTCCTGCTGCATTGACTATAATTTATGGAAAATGTATATATTTTCAGTATGTGACAAGTGGGCCGAGCTTCCCTGTGATAGTGAAGAAGCACCTGAAGAACTGGAGGAGCACACAATGGTAGCATATCAGGTAATTGCAATAAATTCACAATTCATTCATTCCATGATTTTCAGTCCATGTAAATCATCCACTGCATTCCAAGTCCTCCACAAATGGCAAGTATATATACTTCAGTATACAAAAATTGCCAAAAAAACAAACAAACAATGTTATACTTTTTAAAAGGGTCATATCATACAGTATATATTTGATTATTTCCACATTAAGTCAAAAATATTTTCACCAAAAAAAAAGAAATCAAAAAAATTAATTCATCATTTCTCTTTCTAGGGATTTCTTTATGTCTTTGGAGGAATGCAAGATTCATCTTATACTAAATCAATAATGCCTCTTTGGGTGTTTGATACAGGTATTTTTATTTCATTTTTTTAAAAAGTCGGAGACCATCAGAAAAAAAAAGTATTTTTTTAATGCAAAATGTACTTGAATTTTTATTAAAATTTCAGTTAAAACCTTTTCTATGGAATATAGATAGATAGACAGACAGACAGACAGATAGATAGCACTTATGCTGCAGGAACACAGATTGTGTTTTACTACACTGTAATATGCCACTTTTTCGTTCACATCTTCAGTTTTATATTCTTTGCAGTAAAAGATTCCTGGATTAACTGGAAAACAGGGAGTGAAACTTTACAGGTAAACATCTTTTTTTTTTCAGCTGAAAGGTGATCCTTTTATTATAGTGAACTGTATTTGTAGGGAGTGACACCAGCAAACAGAAAGGGGCACAGTGCTGTCATTTTTGGGTCATCTATGTATGTCTACGGTGGATACATTGATATGAGAGGATCAACAAAGGAATTCTGGAAATTTGATTTTGGTGAGTATTATCACATAGCAGTGGATTTATGGTTTTTCTAAAACATCTTCTAAGACTAAATATGTATTTGAAAAGGTGTAGCATTTCTGTATGATGTACTGTGCATATTGCTAAATGACCTTGCCAAATAATTATATTTCTGCATGTTAGATTCCAGAGTGTGGTCGCTCCTAAGCAGTGTAGAAGGAGGGCCTGGTCCCAGACATGGTCACTCAGCTATGACATACCAGGACTCTATGTACCTTTACGGTGGCCTGCAGGGCCTGAGGGAACAGAAGGACCTGTGGAGCTGGAGTTGTGCCAGTCAGATCTGGAGCTGCATCAATTTCCAGTCAGCTTCTTTATTAACATCTATCTATCTATCCATCCCATTGTCAAATAAGTAACAGATTTGGCCCAACTTTGCAAAGTTTATAACTACAAACATTTGAAAGATATTCCGAGTTTTGTTTGATGTAATTAGGAAGTTTTTATCAGCTGAATGGTCATTCTGACAGCACCTATTCATTGGTGAGCAAGTAATGCAATGCTACAGTGCATTTCTCCAAATCTGTTCTGATTAACAAACAAACTCATCTACATTATAGAAGTCCTGAGGGTGGTTTCATTTTCAGCAAATGTTAGTTTTTGATTGAATTATTCCCCCTTCAGACACGCACTTAAACACTAACACTTCTGTGATCTCTTACTCTGCAGTTCAGGTCCTTCCAGGCTGGTTGGTCACTCTGCTGTATTGTTTAAGGACAGCATGCTCATCTTTGGTGGTGGGGAAACCCAGAGCTCTCCTCAGAGCAGCTTGTGGAGGTTCAACCTGACAACAAAAACCTGGAAGAAGCTAGGATTGTTGCCTGGATCCCCCTCTCTGTGCCGGATCCATCACTGCAGCATTGGCATAGGCCAGAGTTTCCAGCCAACATCACCAAACAGCATTTATTTAAGAAAAATTCCCAACTCGCACAACATCTATAACCAGCTAAGACCATTTAAGAACAAGTGCCAACCATCCCGCGCCAGTTTACAAGAGCCCTGTATTGAGCTCCAGACTTTCCACATGGACAGAAAGAAGTATTTGTCAGATTTAAGTATTGCAGTGACAGACACTAAGCTGAAAGGAACCTGTTACACCCAGGAGGCTATTAGCGAGAAGCGGAATAGTGGTGACCTGGCAGAAGAAACTGAGGATGCCATGTTTCTACATATGCCTGACTTGCTGTTAGTCCTGGGAGGTAAACCTCTACAAGGATCACAAGTGATTTCAGTCTGGCATATGACAATGGCATAAATCTGTTTTTCTTTTTTTTGTGCATTCTACTTTCTCTGTGAGAAATGAATGGCCTTTAGCAACAATACCTATCTATATCCTGTGGGAGAACAATTGAATTCAGTCGTATACACACATTATACAGTGTCTGTAATTATTTCCTTGACTGAAAAGCACCAACTAGGGCTTTTATTTACTTCATTATATGTCATATTATTTTACTATGTATCAAAATTTTATATTAAAGAATCTTCACTTAATGTGAAATAATGGTCAAAACTGCTCGAGTGAATTTAGGAATCAATTTGTGTGTGTTTTGTTAGATCCATGTATATCGCTGTCAGAACACGTTCATTTCCCTGCCTTTGCATTGTTTCAGGATAACTGCACTCAAATAGGTGAATAAGTAATGCATTACACGAGTAATGTGTAATCCATTAGCAACAATCAAAAATGTGAGCCAATGTTACAACCAACACTAGACTGTATTTATTTTTGGATTGCTAAACAAAAGTCATCTAACAGGTTTTTGAAACCGATATGGATAGAAAACTACATTTGTAGCATATTCAGCTCATATTGTAGCTCACAAAAGATGCAATCAAAACCAACAAGCCAATCTAATAATATGTAAATGCTGTGAAAAGTCTTGACATAGTAAATGCAGCAAGTTATTTTTTCTATATATAATAAGAAGGAAACAAATAGATAGAGTGCTTGTAATCACTACTTGTTAAACACTGACCTGTACTTACATATCACATGCATGAAGTGTTTACTGCCACTGGAGGGCGACAGACTTCACGCTACTCTAAAATTCAACAAATGCACAGATATACATAAATTTACCCAACAATCTCCTTAACACATCTGATTTATTCTAATCTTTATTTGTTTATTTGTACATTGGAACAAAAGAAAGAAATATATAGTTCACATCTGTAGACTAAACAGATACTTACCATCATCAGTATCCTTTATATAAAAATGTTCCATTATGAAAATAATATTTTCCCATGGAAAGACAGTCAAGTCACAGAAGTTTCAGAAGAACTGAACACATGACAGGGGTCATAATACAAAGTGTCCTTTTAAATTGTATTTAACTGCATTCTGTAGAAAATTAATTGTTATTTTAGGACAAACCACACATATATAGCTAAAAAAATTATATATATATATATATATATATATATATAAACTGTGGTTTGTTCACTTTAGACTGCAAAACTGGTATAGAGGTTGTATCTTCAGAAAAGTGGCACATACATATTCTTAACAAAAGGTGCTCTCTTACCCAGTCTGTTTAATGCTGCAGAGAGGCAGCATAAATACACAAGAACTACAATTGCAAAAAAATAAATTATAAATAACGTTTTAAATATTTGTATTTTAATTAGGCTACAGAAACCAAACCCATTAAAATATTAAGTTGTATATTATAATTAAATATAGACCTAATATTCATGATGATATATATGAATACTACAGATTTTATAAGACACAATTATTAAAGACTTTCCATGAGAAAGAAAGAATCCCAAAATTAAAATGTGCCACTCAAGATAGATGTGCTCATAGAAGATGCCCAGAAAATGTAACGTGTATTTATTTTGTTGAAGCGATAGAGGGCGTCAGATCACTTCAGAAAAAAGTCGCCAATGCACTCCTCCTATCCGCAGTAAAAAAAAAAAAAAAAAAAAAAAAAAAAAAGTCGATTAATAGCCTACTGCAGGGGTTCTCAACCCTCTCCATGACGTAGCCCCAGGGCTGCACGTTTTGTGTGTCTCTCTATATCTGACACACCCACTTCAGGTCTTGCAGTCTACAATAATGAGCTGATGAGTTGAATAAGGTGTGATAAATGAGGGAGACATACAAAATGTGCAGGACAGGGGGTACTCCAGGACAGGTTTGAGAACCAGTGGTGAAATATACTGGCAAACAAAGCGACACCTGAGAGAATTTCTTAAAACAAGTCGCAAAAGCGCCTGCATAATTGTATTAATCATTACAGAAACCGGTCTGAAATGAGTGACTATGAAACCATAAACGTTTTGCTTTGTACGTTAAATAATAATAATAGCTTGATGTGTAAACTAACGTGAAAACAAGTACTGGCAATTGATATTATGCTTCAATGTTTTATTATGCTTCTTGAAAGAAACCGATTTCCGTTGTGTTATGAAAGCCCCGCAGTCTTGTGTTTTCACAATGAAAAAAGTTGATGTTAAATGTCTCTTACGTGTCACACACAGATCCAGCGGTCATGCTCGCTCGCTCCCCCCTTTTTTTTTTTTTTTTTTTTGGACTGATGCGGCTCTGTGAGCGTAACCTGTTTAGCGCATAATCTCTCACTCGCAGTTGGTCGAGCGTCCCACGTGGTTTGAACTATAAAAAAGTTTCAGCGCGAGGTGCTTTAGTGTCGTGATTACACGAGAGAAAAGACCAAAGGACAACATCTCTCCCGAGGCTGAAGACATACGCGAGAACATACACCATTCACAACACTATTACTGAGAGAAGAGGAGCACGAGCTATTGATATCCGGTGGAAAGACAAAGAGTGACATTTTGTCTTCAAACAAGAAAGGTTTTTCTTGACTACACTGACCTTTAAAGGAATAACTCACAAGATTAGTAACCGGTTTGTTTTGATTCTTCACGCGCGTCCATTTGTCAGTTCCCTTGGAGATGCGGAGACTTTTCGCGCTTTTAACTAGCGTCAATAAAGACTGACGGTTTCGCGACTAGCCCTCATTATTACTCAATGTGTTTACTGGGCGATAAAACACACACTTTCTGTGAACGTCTCACAAAAGTGACCGCGAGCATGATGGTGAATGGGCATCTGTCTAAGGAGGTTGTTGGAAGTACAACTCTGTCCTGTTTATAGGTCAAATTGTTTTACGGTAGGGATTCATGAACTGATTTGTTTGTTGTATGGACACGTTATTTAAGAAAATGAGTATTCCCATCCTCTCTGTAACCTGTTTAATGGCTTGCATACTCTCAGTTCAGTGTAGTCTGGGAGCTGAGACTGTGTCTCAGGAGTCTCAGTGTGCCTCTTGTGGACTCGGGCATCCGGATGATTCGGGCCGAATGGACACAGACTTTCTGGAGGCGGTTAAAAGGCACATATTGAACCGACTGCAGATGAGAGAGAGACCAAATATCACTCATCCCATTCCCAAAGCTGCCATGGTAACGGCGCTTCGCAAACTTCACGCGGGTAAAGTTCGAGAGGACGGGGGGGTTGAAATTCCCAACTTTGATGGACACGCTGCCCACAACGAGGTGCAAGAAGAAACGTCGGAAATAATCAGTTTTGCCGAGTCAGGTGTGTACAAGATCGAGAATATTCCATCTTCCAGAAATGTTGACAATCTATTAGTTAACTTAAAATAATTATATTTAAGCATATTTTATATTTTGCAACATCTGCATAATGTCACTACAGCTGAGCATAATTAAGCATACAAGTACAAATTATTAACTTAAATTTATGGAGTAAATTTATTTTTTGGGTGTTTGTTCATTTATCACAAAACATGTTTGGAATACACAAGATGTACAAATATTACAAGTCAAATACATAATTTACTGGTCAGAAAGCCTACTTTGTTTCCAAAGTATTAGCAATAGTGTCAGTAAACGATGACTACATTGTGTACTTTAGTAAGCTGTGAATTTAGTGGGGTCAGTTCCGATACCTATTGAGATGCCTACTGCCTTCATAAGCAGCATCCGAACAGAGAGGGGACTTCATAAATCAGTGGTTTGATAAACTTCACATATTTTCCAGTTCCATCTTTTGTATTATTTATGAGTGTGTGTGTGTGTATGTGTGTGTATATATATATATATATATATATATATATATATATATATATATATATATATATATATATATAGATCTGATGACCTCAATAAGGATTGATCAATGTTTCTTTCTGCGAATGTAATACAGTAAATTAAGTTGGTCTTTAAGGGTTAATGAGACCTACATCCTTGATCTGATATTTTATGTAACTGGAGCAATTAGAACAAATCATCCCCTCTTAACATATAATTAGATATGCTGACAGAAAATAAGTAATTTGTCAAATTATGACCTTTGCTAGGTGGTTGTTGAGGCAATTAAAATCCTAAAACTTCCCAGGGAACGCCAAGATAGCATAAAAAACTGGCAATCAAAGTATTACAGATAATTTGTTAATAAGAGGGCAAGAACATTATCATGCCTTTTAACAGACAATTCAGCCATAAAATAATTTGTTAAAACCAATAAAAACGAATGCCTTTTATTATTTTTTTTAAAGTACACATTTCTTTGAAGTGATTACAGTTTTTCCATGGTCATGAACAAACTGGAAATATGAGGTCTAAAAAATTTTATATAATCAATGTAAATTAAATGTTATATATATATATATATATATATATATATATATATATATATATATATATATATATATATATATATATATATACACACACACACATATATAAAATAAATACAATACAATACTTATGCAGCAACCCTGAATGCTGGAGTAAGTCATGAAACTTCATTGGTCAAAAAGGATGGGAACTGATGAAACTCTGGGTTTCATTTGAATAACCAGTTCATCAATTATAAATCTATGGTGCAGTTCAATTTGCAAGAGAATGTATGGAAATAAACACTGATAACATTCTGCACCTTTTTAATGATGTCATTAAGCCATCAATGTAAGTTTCTAGAATATGGTCATGCAGAATAAGATATTAATATGTGCTAATAAGCAACTAGCTACCAGTGAATAGTGTTCCTTAATCCAGTTTTGTATATAGACAATCATAATCTATCAGAATTATCAGGAAGGACAGAGGAAAAGCAGATATGCCAACATTATAATTGCTTTTTTTTTTTTAAATAGAATTTTCCAATATCTCAGTTTGACACATTTAAGCTTGTAAAACTGGCTTCTTTATCTTCCAGTCTCACACACTGTGCAGCACAATTAGCTTGGACATTATCCGAACTTCTTGCTCCAATAAGAAGGATCTGAGCGCACTCATGACAGTGCAACAAAAGAAGGCAATTATTGAGAGAGTACTGTGCGTTCTTGCTAAACCCAATATGTCAACATTGGGAACAAAAACAACAAAAGAAAACAAAAGAAATCACTCAGAATAATGCATGAGACATTTGAGTCGTTGTGGGTGACGGAGAGGCTGGGGTGCGGGCATGGCCTTCTTATATCCTACTCTGAAAATGCATTTCAAATATCAAAGCTCGACCAGGCCTCTTTGCAGTGTCCCCTTTTATTCACCACACCTTTGAACCAGTGAGCAGCAGTGCATCATGATACTGGCTCTCTGGACCCCCATCTGCCTCAAGGCCAGCTGGCCCTAACCCCTCAAGTGAAGGCCGCCAGCCAGGGTATAGCATTAGGACAACCCTAGATCCATTCTGCTGAGGTACAAAAAGAGGAATTTGTGAAGTATGCAATGTGCAAATCACTGCAGCAGCAGGCATTTGGGTTGCCTCATGTGTTGCATGCTCTTCTGTGCTGTTATATGGTATGACCGCAAGCCAGAAGGTGGCTCCTATCTGGCTCCATGCTTTAGGAGAGCAATGAGAAGAGGGCTGCCAAGGTACAGGACAGGATGGCTGCCAATTTTAGGTCTCTATTGACACTGTCCTATGGGCCATTTCAGAAGTATTTGGTGTCCCGTAGCCACAGGAGCGGAGCGGTAGATGCTCGCTTCTCATTTGTCAGTGTAACCATTCTGACTCCTTGAACTCTTCTGGACCAGTTCAGCACGGGGTATTAAGACTTCATTATTAGACATTATTCGGCATGACACAGTGGCCATAAGGTCAAAGAGCCAAACTGAATCTTTGAAAATGGAAATCTTTGTTTTTTGACATTTGATCCAAGCAAGGAAATTTGACCCTGTAGTGCTAACTGATTGGCAGACAGTCAAAATCTAATCAGGCAGCAGGCCATGGTCTTGATCTTATTGATCTTCAACAAGCAGTTCACATTAAGCATTTAAAGCATGAGAGCAATCTACAGAAACAAAGCTAACGCCCATTTTGTCAAAAGTGCATTTGCCCATGCTCTATTTGACAAGACAACAAAATAAAAATTTCAGCAAACTAAAAATACCTACGGTATGCATAGCTAAAATGAATATTTGTCAAGTTGCATACCTTTGCACAGAGATGATAAAAGTTAAACAGCCAGAGGGAACCACAGGATGCAGTAGAAGCAAGCAAGGTAAACAAACTCAAACTAGTAAAATATAAAATCTTAGACGTTTTTGAAGTGTTCCACAAATCATTTGTTTCTATGCAAATATGTTGAAAATTCAAATGTAGAAAAATGTTGATATTTATGGGGATAAAGTATCCCACCACACTGACAACATCCCTGTTCACACAGCCTTGGAAAAATGCAGAGTGGACAAAGCCTTGTTTGACTAGATCCACTTTAAGCAGGAGTTGTTGAGACAGGTTCTGAAACACTTGAGCACATGGCCATACAAGTATATTTGTATCCAGGGGGCATATAAAGGCAGGTACTGAGGTAAAATTGTGGAGTAATCAGTTTAGTGAATGTGTTCCCTATCATCATAGGACATACTTGTTCACACCTGACACCTCTCCAGGGCTTGATTCTCCGTCACTGATGAACTCTGACTGTGTGTGTGCACTGTGGGATATAAAGGGCCGGGTTCCCAGCAAAATGAGTCTTGACAGCCTTGTTAAAAAGAAACAGCACTGCTTGTCACCAACATATGCATTTGAATGATGGTCTTAACTAGGTATCTTAACTAGCTTAACCTGAATTTTCTTTTTTTTTTGGTTAAAAACACCCTCACCTGAAAAAATCAGCTAATAATATTATACAGCTAGAATAACTATAACAACATTTTGAAAGTTGATAGCATACTGTAAGATGCAGATATTTACTGGTTGATTTGTAGCTTTTTAACATGCTTTCAAGTCTTTTCAATCCAGAGAGTGCATATGTGACTACTACTGTATGTGAGTTCAGGCTGTCAACTGAAGAAGCCACCCTTTGTAGCAAGTTGTTGACATTAAACCAAACTAATCTGTTGGCAAACATGGTTTTACTGTTTCAAACCCTGCCAATATTAAACAGTTCTGGCATTCCAATCAGGATTACAGTGAATGTGATTCATGTGCAACTTTCAGAGTCACAAGTGAATTTCAAATTTTCTGGGTGGTCAAAAAATAATTACAATCAAATTACAACAACAACAACAACAAAAAAAAACAAACTCTGTATCTTGGACTTTCTAAATACAATTCGCTACACAGTTGCATTTAGAAACTGGCCAGTGTGATGTCAATGCCTCATCATGTGTCTAATTTTAAGGGCACACGCTCAATGCTAGGCTGTGCCACAGCAGTCTCCTAATACCTCTTGCAATGCATTGTGTTGTCAGTCTTTCGGCTCCAGAAGCTCTGGGTTTTCACAGTTCTCCCTGTGAACTCAATGAACCCCCTGGGGTAAGGCCCACATCCGACCCCCCACCCTTCCACCCGGCCCAACATCTTCAGCCCAAACTATGAGTCCAACTGGACTTGGGCCCAGAACTGTGGCATCTAGTCTATCTTGAAAAGTTAAGTGGTTTATGTCAACGAATGTGGCCAAGGAGAGGTAGTCAACAGCAGAATCACGACCTGTTTGGGCTGAGAAAAGACATAAACAAGCTTCTTTTGTAAGAAAGAGTCGCTACTTGAGAATTAACAAACTTGTTTGTTTTTTTACAGACGATGTGACTCCATCAAAGTCCAGCCTCTATTTCCTGATTTCAAATGAGGGGAATCAGAACCTGTATGTGTTGCAAGCAAACCTGTGGCTATACTTCAAGCTGTTGCCAGGTACTCAGGAAAAAGGACTGCGGCGAAAGGTGACAGTGAGGGTGCGCTCCTATGAGCCAGGCGGACAGAATGTGCACTGGCCCATGATGGAAAAGCGTGTGGAGTTGAAACGCAGTGGCTGGCACACCTTCCCCGTGTCCGAAGCCGTGCGGGAAATGCTTGCAAAAGGGGGTCGTCGACAAGACCTCGACATTCACTGTGAGGGCTGCGAGGCTGCCAATGTTCTGCCCATCCTGGTGGACCCAAGTGATCCCTCACACCGTCCATTCCTGGTGGTCCGTGCCCAGCAGGTAGACAGCAAGCACCACATCCGAAAGCGAGGCCTGGAGTGCGACGGCACCAATGGCGGTTTGTGCTGCCGACAGCAGTTTTACATTGACTTCCGGCTAATTGGCTGGAACGACTGGATCATCGCGCCAGCAGGGTACTACGGGAACTACTGTGAAGGCAGCTGCCCAGCTTTACATGGCAGGTGTTCCAGGCTCTGCCTCATCATTTCACACAGCAGTAGTTAACCAGTACCGCATGAGAGGCATCAGTCCTGGTTCGGTCAACTCCTGCTGCATACCCACCAAACTCAGCACCATGTCCATGCTCTACTTTGATGACGAGTACAACATCGTCAAGCGTGATGTGCCTAACATGATCGTGGAGGAGTGTGGCTGTGCCTGAGAAAAATCCATGTTAAGACATAACACGAAAGCAGTGACAGTCATATTTATGGTCTTTTTGAACCCCATACATATAGATTGTTAATATTTGTGCACTCACAAACTACAATCACACACACGTTTGTGTGTGTGTGTGCATCAAGCAGTAGATCATCAGATGTATGACAGGTGGGTCCTTCTAATCAACAAAAAGGCTTTGGGATGATAAGGGAAAGGGATCACCAAATGGTTTATCTCTAGTTTGCCATTTCTAGACTTAAAAAAAATGGCCCAATATTTTCCTCTCCAACAGCAAAAATTAGACAAACTGGTGTCACCCTTTTGACCCTTTGTACAAGCACTGACATATCTCCTACTTCAGAACACCAGCACTTCAACAGCTAAAGACAATATGACAAATCATTCTAGCTGATATGGAGATTTCCAAATCAGCGCGTGTCATCTTCCCAGTCGTTCCCAGAGGCATTCCCATAGCAATGACTCTAGTTGTCAGCGGCATTGCTAAATCTCTGTTGTGAGGCTTCTACTCAAACTGTAAGCACCTCTGGACAAGAACACCTTGAAACTAAAACCACTTCTGCCGTTCTACTAATAATATGTGCACATCCTGACTGCAGCAGACTGCATAACTAGATCTTGAGGTCTAACCGGTACAGCGCAAACTTCACCGCTTCCTTCATCTGCACACTTCAGTGGCTGACAACGCTCGCAGCAGTGTTTTGTTCTGCGGAGCTGCTTCCATTCTGTCCAGCTGGTTTACAGGGAGTACAGCACTTGCGAAAACTCTCGAAATGCACAATTTAAAGCACTTGCATATTGCAAAGCCTTCAAAAGGGTACATAGAGGTGGACCTACCCTTGCCCTTAGTCCTTTTAATATAAAGTGCCGCACGAACTATGCAATGTAATAATCCTGAAACTATGTCAAACAAATTGAATTCTTCTTTCTGCTTGTCTTTAACTCTTTATCAATACTTGAAATGTGGTCTTTCGCTTGCTTTCCAAAGCGGATGATTGTTACGATGTTTGCACTGAAAAGTTGCGGGATTAGTTAAAAAAAAAAAAAAAAAAAACTGCCATCGAAAATGTTATTTTTGTAGTAAAACTGAATTTTGTGAAAAATGTATTGTACCTAATTAATTGTACCAAAGAGGCCAATATTTTAGCTATTATAATAAGGTGGCAAGGCCATTCCAATATTTGTAAAATAATTATTCATACTTCTCAAGAGGCCTAATAATCAGGGTACAACATTATGGATTCCATTTGTAGCTCTGTCTAATTTTTTTATACTGTGTACAGCAAACCGATGAAACACAATCTCTTCCTGTCTTTAATATTCCAGTCTTCTATTTAATAAGAATTATTTCTTAGCTTGTTACAAAGTCATTTAGTTAAACAGATGTCATCTCTGTACAGATTATGTCAAATAAAAATATTCTTTCTTAAATATTTTGTAACTTTAAAATAAATTCTTACTTTGCATCCTTGTGAACAAGTTGCTTTTCTAAAAAGTGTCAAAACTATAACACATTGTTTACTGCCAGTCCCACTCTTGCATGCATTTAAAAGAATATACAATTTATGGTCACACTTTATTTAAAGGTCCAATTCCCATTGTTAACTTAGACTTTTGCCTCAATGAACTGCTAATTTGCTGCTTATTAATAGTTAGTTCTTAAATTTAAAGTATTGTGTAGGATTAGGTACATAGAATGTGGTCATGCAGAATATGTGCTTTACAAGTACTAATAAATAGCCAATATGTTAATAACAGACATGCTAATAAGCAATTCGTTCATAGTGAGAATTGGTCTCTATACTAAAGTTTTTACCCAATTTTTGTTTTTTTAAGTTAGTCTGTGTATGATTACAAGACAGAGGAAGCAGTCTTGTAACCGCTGCAGTTCTATGCAGTGTTCTGCAAAGCTTGCAAAAGTGCTTGGTTAAGACAATGAGATGAACAGAATACCTGCAACCTCACACAGAGATATCGATCGACAAGATGAGAATATATTTATATATATACACACTAGGTAACAAGCTGAACATAAATGTAATGACTGTGCTCCATGGTTTCAATATTTGTCATTCTTAGTACATTCTTGGCTCGGAGGCAAGAGGGCTCTCACTGCAAACATGTAGGCACAGAGACTAATTATATCAGAGTGGGTCCCCTGGAATCACTATCAAAATGTACCTCCTTTTCTGAGCCCTGGAGGTATAGATCCAAAATGCTGAGATCCCTTGGGCAAACAGAGAGTTAGGCCAGCGCACCTACCAACGGTTGGGGCGTTTTTCTGCTGAATCCTAGTGCAAGCCTAGCAAAACAAGTGCTTTCCAAAACATACCACATAACACAGATAATTACCTGAAGTGTTCCTGTCTTGCATCTGTCAAGAAAGGCAGATACAGTGGTGTGAAAAATGACATGTTTGTAGACGTCTTCTTCAAATGGCAGCACAAGAATGATATGAGTCAGAAGTGACACCCACGTGTAACAAAAATAACTATTCCGGTTTTACTTTCTTAGTTATTCAGTTTGGTTTGTGTATATATGTATTTGTTTGTGTAGGCAGGTGTAGGGGTGTGAGAAACGTACGAGACTTTGGAAAGAAAGTCTCTACAAGGTAGAGAGCTACAGACAGAGCTGTCTTGTCATGTAGCGGAGTGTTAACGGTGCCGACATGACTGCTGGAATGTTAATGACACCATAGCTACGCTCCAGGCAAACTTGTGAAGCCACACACAAGTTAAGAAAACACCTCAAACCATCTTACATGACAAAACGCATACAATTCAATCTATACACACCATCTGAGGTTAACAGGTGTCTTTATTGTGAATAAATCGAATGTATTAGACACACACTTGGCATAATTCGTTATTAAAATGGCAATTATTATAGGCAAGATTTGCTTATAATTTCATAAACCCACATGTGGTTCTACTTGGTTCACATTCACCTGACATATACGCTGTTCAGGTGCAGTGATATAACGCAGCATCTGAAAATATTCCCCAGCAACTCTGCAACTACATATGCCTTGTCCAAATACCCACACACTTACGGTCTTGGCCACTTGAGAGCGTGTTCACACGAAAGGAAGTAAGTGCGCAAGACTGTCCCATATCTTAAAAACGCCAAAGTGCAGTGCCCTTCATGCACACTAAATCCACACTATCTTGAAAACCTCTCCGGAGTGGTATTCAAGGCTTATTGTATCCGATCATGCATCTTGATGTGGAAATAAATCATGGGACTTTTTCCCAAGACCTCGTGAGAGAACAACTCAACTGAACTGTTTAAAAAACGCAATTTTTTAACTCTAGGGGAGTTGGAAAATGAGCCTTTTTTTTTTTTTTTTTTTAACTGAGTGTTCATTTAAATGCTAGTGTATTTTTTTATATACTTTTAATTATTCTTCAAATTTGAAAAACATGCTATTTATTACAAAAAAAAAAACTGCATTTACTGAGGAGCAGCATTTAGACTTTTAATGCATGTGAGACGAAAAGTATGCAGGCCTGAGAGAATCTAAACAAACCTAAAACCGATTATTCTTCCCCCTTTTTACATCAAGTTTAAATGCTGATTGAAATTTCAACCCTAGAATTGACCTGCACAAGGCCTGTGAACTCTCAGAGGGGGATTACAGGCCCGGGTAAAAAGACTTGGGAATGTGAAAGCATGCTTGAGTGGCCCAATGAGCAGAAAGTTCATTAACCTGGCAATCGTCCAACGTCTGCACACCTAAGCAATTACAGACTTAAAAAAAAAACAACAACACTAAATAGATATTGGATTTGTCCTTTAAAGCTCAAGCCTGAATCTAAAATGGATAATTAAACAAAAAGTTCATTCCCAACCATCACGTCGAAGGAAACGCATTTAACTCCACAGGGAAACAACCTAAGGTTTGTCACTCTCCACTTCCCTCCTCCCCTCCGCATTGACCTCTTGACTCCTTGAGCACCAGCGTACATTCAAGCTCACAAAGCTTCCATTTGTGCCGTGGTTCTACCTAGTACTGGCTGGGGGACCAGGGATCAACGAGGGTCACCACTATATGGAAACCTAGGAGAGAGTCGCCACTGTGAACGAGCTGATTTTACAGTGTAAGGCATGAAAAGGGCACACAGTCAATCACCCCTTACCCTCTGTCTGGCAACCAAAACTCATTTCATATCCATCACAGCCAAACAGTATGTTGACATTGGCTTTGCTCTGGCCATTGGCTGAGCTAAACGAGGCTGCTTTGTGGCAGCATTCTGAAGGATGGGATTATTTTAACCTTTGGAGAACGGAAGAAAGACAGAAAGAAGACTTGTACTTGGGGAGTAATTCCCCGCGCGTACGCCACAGTTAAAAGAGCCAAGAGCAAACAGCTGGCCTTTTGTTCAGCCAGGCAGAGTTTCTCCTTGCATTCATGTGACGTGGTGCATGCAAGGACTGAAACCGCTGATGGTGATAGTGACAATGATGAGCACAAGTGAAACTGCAGCACGGCTCTGCCTTCAAGTTCACAGACAAAAGCCTGTGACTCTCTGATCTCACAACACAAGGAAAATATGGGGAAAAATAAGGGCATATTTGGATCGCCGAGAACACTGTGTGTTTGTATGAGGGGGAATTTCCATTGGAGGGGATTTCAGGTGTGGTTGTACATTCATCGCAGGCCACTTTAAAGAGTCATCATGCCTGCGTGGCTCATCACGGCTGACTGATGGCTCATTATTTAGCAGGTGCCTCATTGTTTTCCATTGTTCGGCTTTGGGGGAATTTTATGATTCGATCAAAACAGCGATCCTGAGTGTGGGTGTCTCAAGATGCTGCCGTCTCCATCACGTATTGAAGAAAGAAGACCTTTCTGAGGAGAAACTGATGTCGGAAGAGGCATGTAAGAGAGAAGGGCAGTGGAAAGAGTAGCGGAATGTCGCTCTTGGGTGACACACCTATTGGTTAAAAGGAAGCTAGAAACAAAGACACAAAGACAGAAGGCAACCTGATCAGATGAAAAGATACACACAGGCTTGACATGCTTTTCTATGCTAATGAATGTGGACCGAGTCAATATACAAGATACAC
>NC_039251.1:12903077-12980577 GCF_003368295.1 Carassius auratus | reverse complement strand
ATGACATGATCCGTTTGCCCAAAAAAGGTGGCACTGGGCGTGGATTGCTCAAGTGCGCCTTACTGAGGTAATGACCATGGATTCCACACATCTTACCTAATGCACTTAAGCACTGAATAATCCTGCAGTTATCTCAGTCACTTCCTCATGTTGACCACAGTTATCAGCTGATGTGAGGTACCAGGCCAGAGTAAAGATTAGATTGGGAAGTTGGACAGCTGTTTGCATCCTGAGAGCCAATGAGAAAAATATGCAGTGTGTGCTTTGAAAGCAGTAGGCCTTTTCCGGTCCTATCTGTGCTGACACATAGACACTTTTAGAAAAAGCATACAGCACCTTCAAATGCTAAGTTATGCTGCTGTAATGTGTGTGAGTGTGAGAGGAGCCAGACATGTTATCTATCTGATGCAATGTTATGTTAAGGGTGGAGTGAATCTCTGGGATATTTGGATTGCAGGCAGGGAAACCTCTAGAATGTTATAGGCATGTCTCCTTTTAAAAATAGCAACTGCAATAACTCCATACATTCATGCTTTTGCATGAGAATGTCTTTTAAATTATAATTCAGAATTCCTCAATTTAAATTATGGTAGTACAATGAATGCATTATTTCATTCAAATTTGAATGTAAGCGGGGAGAGCAATTAAAATCAATTGAAATGCAAAGAAAATCATATTCAATTGCAATTTGAAACTAGAAATGGAAAACTGAAGACATATTTTGAATGTTGGTTTAACGAAGCCTTGTTTAAAATCACTGAAGCAATAGTTTGGATGGATGGATGGATGGATAAAGGTAGGGGGGAGGATGAATGAATGGATGGATGGATGTTGGATGAATGTTTAGATGGATGGGTGGCTTGATGGATGTATAGATGGATGAATGGATGGAGAGAGGGTGGAATGAATGGATTGAGGGAGGGAAGGAGGGATGAATGGATGGAATAACAAAGAAAAAAAGAGAATTCAAACTCATGGATTGAAACAGAGACAGTTCTTCAAAGTGAAATTTTGCACAACCTTGTGTATTAAAATATGTCATGAATGTTGTTATTTACTGACTTTACAAATGACATAAAAGTGTATAATGAGGATTTATTATTCTTATTATTCTTATTATTATAGTGAATGGACACCCTCTGTGTCCCAGTGTGGGACTTAAAAAATCTGGTCACCCAGATCCAGAGCAATTTACTAAACAAATCTAAAATGTCCAAAATCTAATCTTTAGCTTCTATCCAAATCATCATATAGTTAAAAAAAGCATGTAAAAGTGAGTTTGTATCCACTGATACTATATATACCTCTCCGTTTTGCTTTCTGAATCCAGTCACTCAGACCGTGATAGGAAACCTCTGAGTGAATGAGTCTGTCTCACAGCGAAGGGTGGAGTACTCGTCACAACAGATGTTCAGCTGTCCAGTTGTAAACATGAAGACTCTGGCAACAACAACGGAGATAAGGGAAGGAATGGAGCTTTCCACAAAGTCCCATGACTCACCAGCAGGATTTACTCATCAGTGCGCCAGCAGACATAGAGGGAGGCTGTGAACAACTCTAACCACTAACTGACCATAGTGACAAAGACACTGGATGTATGCCTTCATTACTGCTTACTTGGAAGATTATATCATGGTATCCTTGAGTTTGGAACTTGTCGTGGCTTCTTTTTACTTTTAGTAAATGAACAGGAAGATGAACAGAACAAATGCAGATACTCTGCTCTAGGATGGAATATCAGGTTTACTACAGGGATAAATCATACTTAGGAACATTAAGACACAAGTAAAAGAAGCAAAATTTTTCTGAAATAAATCTCGCAGACATCTTCATGAAAATATGGACAACCTAACAAGACGTAAAACCAAGATTCCAGACAAAAATTATGACGAAAGAGGCACTGGCTACTAAAATAAAACATTTAGGAGCCATATTTATTTTTATTTATTTTTTTAGTAGAAAAAAATGACAAAATCACTCAAGGGGTGATGGAAAAAAAAATATATATATATTTCATAATATTGTTATCACTCTAGTAATCTTCGTTGTGTTTGTGCCATAGAAATAACACTTTTTTATAAGAATATTTCTGTATTTCTGTTTTAAATATGCATTTTTTTATGTAGGCTACACAATGCTACACACAGTAAAAGATGGTTGTAAAAGAAAAATATTTTTGGAGTACTGTTTTCTGCTTTCACATTTAATTCAATGTGTTACTTGCTGTTTCTTTGAAATTATTTGTCTAATTTACTATCAATTTCTGATATAAAACCATTTCTATACGCATTGTTTTTCAGCATATGAACAACCCATGTAAAGCTTTTGCAAAATAAAGAAAACTACTCTCTGCGGTTTCGTTTTCCTTTCCGAAAACTTTGGAACGTGTCACAATGAACCATAATTTTGCTAATTTTTCCTTTAGTTTCGTTAATCTGTCATTATCATTTAAGTGAAATATATTTAGTGTATATGCCTTTATTCCTTTTTATGTAAGCCTATAGTTTTTCTGTTTTCTCCATTCACAAGAGGCGCTGCAGGTGTGTTTGATCTGTTGAATTCATCTCACACTATCCTCAGATAAACTCTAATTGTGGTGCATTGCCATTGCGACTGACCTATGATGAGTTCACAACTGAGCGACATTTCACTCGTTGACATTTCATCACATTTGCATAGGATGTTCTACTGGAATTCGTGATTGGTTGACAGCAAATTTCAAATATTAAATGGAACGATAAAACAACGTTTTTAACCAGTTAATGGCCATTTCAAATTTTCGATTCTGTTTGGAACTATAAAGTTTGATTTCGTTTCCGTTTCTGTTCCTGTAAAAATTGTGGTCGTTTTCGCTCCTTGCACCGGTTCAGCACCCTGCCTTCTACCAACTCATTAAGATAACTGATTCTTAAGAGTAATTTGTTTGCAAATCACAAACATATCATGGAAAAATTCATTTCAGTAATTCAACTCAAATTGTGAAATTCATGTATTAAATAAATTCAATGCACAAAGACTGAAGTAGTTAAAGTCTTTGGTTCATTTAATTGTGATGATTTTGGCTCACATTTAACAATAACCCACCGATTTTAATTTAAATTACTGCCTCAATTCAGCGTGGCATGGAGGTGATCAGTTTGTGGCACTGCTGAGATGGTATGGAAGGTTTCTTTTACAGTGGCCTTCAGCTCATCTGCATTGTTTGGTCTCTTGTTTCTCATTTTCCTCTTGACAATAGCCCATAGATTCTCTCTTGGGTTCAGGTCTGGTGAGTTTGCTGGCCAGTCAAGCACACTAATGGTCATTTAACCAACTTTTGGTGCTTTTGGCAGTGTGGGCAGGTCCCAAATCCTGCTGGAAAATTAAATCAGCATCTTCAAAAAGCTGGTCAGAAGAAGGAGGCATGAAGTGCTCCAAAATTTCTTGGTAAACAGGTGCAGTCACTTTGGTTTTCAAAAAACACAGTGGAACACCAGCAGATGACATTGCACCCCAAATCATCACAGACTGTGGAAACTTAACACTGGACTTCAAGCAACTTGGCTATGAGCTTCTCCACTCTTCCTCCAGACTCTAGGACCTTGGTTTCCAACTTAAATACAATACTTGCTCTCATCTGAAAAGAGGACTTTGGACCACTGGGCAACAGTCCGGTTCTTCTTCTCCTTACCCCAGGTAAGACGCCTCAGGAGTGGCTTAAAAAGGAATACGACAACTGTAGCCAAATTCCTTGGAACGTCTGTGTGTGTTGGCTCTTGATGCCTTGACCCCAGCCTCAGTTAATTCACTCAAATTCTTGAATCGATTTTGCTTGACAATCCTCATAATGCTGCGGTTCTCTGGGTTGGTTGTGCATCTTTTTCTTCCACACTTTTACTAAACTTTCTGTTAACATGCTTGGATACAGCACTCTGTGAACAGTCAGCTTCTGTGGCAATGGATGTTTGTGGATGTTTGTGGTTTACCCTCCTTGTGAAGGGTGTCAATGATTGTCTTTTGGACAACTGTCAGATCAGCAGTCTTCCCCATGATTGTGTAGCCTAGTGATTCAAACTGAGAGACCATTTCGAAGGCTCGGAAAACCTTTGCAGGTGTTTTGAGTTGATTAGCTGATTGGCTTGTCACCATATGCTAATTTGTTGAAATAGTGAATTGGTGGGTTTTGTTAAATGTGAGCCAAAATCATCACAATTAAAATAACCAAAGACCTAAACTACTTCAGTATGTGTGCACTGAATTTATTTAATAAACGAGTTTCACAATTTTAATTTAATTACTGAAATAAATGAACTTTTTCATGACATTCTAATTTATTGAGATGCACCTGTATATTGTCATTGCCAATATATAAATATATATTCACATATATCTTATATAACTTCAAATAAGATACCTTAAAGGGGGGGTGAAATGCTATTTCATGCATACTGAGTTTTTTACACTGTTAAAGAGTTGGATTCCCATGCTAAACATGGACAAAGTTTCAAAAATTAAGTTGTACGTTTGAAGGAGTATTTCTGTTCCAAAAATACTCCTTCCGGTTTGTCACAAGTTTCGGAAAGTTTTTTTCGAGTATGGCTCTGTGTGACGTTAGATGGAGCGGAATTTCCTTATATGGGTCCTGAGGGCACGTTTGCCAGAAGAGCGTGCGCTCCTGTATAGCAGAGCAGAGAGAGGCTGAGCACAGACGTTCACTGATCAGAGCGAGAGCGTCGCGAAATGTCACAAAAGGAGTGTGTTTTTGGTTGCCAGGGCAAGACAACCCTGCACAGATTACCAAAGAAAAAACAGCATTAAGGGACCAGTGGATGGAGTTTATTTTTACAGAGCATCAACGGAGTTGTGCAAGTGTTTGTGTTTGTTCCCTGCATTTCTAAAATGCTTGTTTTACAAACAAAGCCCAGTTTGACGACGGATTTGCGTATCGTTTATTTCTTAAGGATGATGCAATCCCAACGAAAAAGGGTCACGATTGTGTGTTGGAACCGCAGGCGGTGAGTAAAACTGCTTAAAATATCTCTGCCTCCTTGTTAGTGCGTCCGCCTCCCATCGGAGACCCGGGTTCGAGCCCCGCTCGGAGCGAGTCCTTGCTGCTGCTGCTCTCGTTCAGTTTCAGCCTTCACAGCTTCCAAACGCTCTCAATGCAACTGGCGCTCGTGATTCTTTAGCTCCGCCCACACATCACGCCTCCAGGCGCTTGTGTTTTTCCGGGAAAAATCGGTACAGACTATCTTTCTCTTATGAATATAATAAAACTAAATACTTTTTGGAGTTATGAAGGATGCAGTACTACTCTATAGGTACTCAAGATTAACATGATATTGAGTGAAAACGAGCATTTCACCCCCCCTTTAACACTCCACTGTCTAATTGATAATTTGGGATGCACCAGTATCAGCCCAATACTGAGCTCCTGTACTCGTACTCATTACAATGAGCGAGCTTGTCGAGTGAATATACCTTTCATCACTGGAAAGTTTGTAGTTCGGTCAAATTTGTCAAATAAGTAAGTAAAACAATGCACAAGTTACTTAACAGTAGGGAGGGGGAGAGAGAGAGCACTCACACTTCTGTTATGTGATCTTTGATTTTCACTCACTTAGCGCGTGCATCATTTGGATTAAAACTAAATCGTACAAATATGACCGTTTATAGGGGCATTCACTATTAACAATTTATTTTCAACCTTAGGCATACATGACTTTCCAGCAAAAGTGAATCTAGCAGCCTGTGTGAAATGCGCTAGGCTGTAACGGCCTGTTACTACTTGTCCTTCTCATTCTGCACCAGTACAGATACATGCACGCGTTTCGCGTGTTTTGCTTGCTTGAGTGTTTCTGTATTATAGGAGTGGCTTTGGAATATAAATCACAACACGTTTCAGAAAAAAAAAAATATAAATAAATATGCGACTTTTTGTGAAAATATCACAGTTAGGAGATTTATAATGAATGGTTCCATGAATGTATCATTACAGCAAAGCATGTGATTCCAGCACTAAGCCGCTGCATTGGAGCAGCCTTAATGCTATTAAATTAAAGATGATGAACCATAGAGCAAAAAAGTAAAAAATATAAATAAAAAAGATGTACAAAGTAACAAAACCTTGTAACATACATTTTACTGGGCAAAACTAAGTGTGAAATTAACCGAAGGATATGCAGTCAATGAAAAATTTATCAGAGACCAGAAAAATGATAATTATAATTTTTTTTTTTTTTTTAACTATAGTGGGTGCAGGACACTATAATTAATTTATGTAAATGAGGATAGCAAAATAAACTTAACTGTGAAAAATTATACCCAAAAATTATTCATACAGTAGACTACCAGTAAAACTGACACAAAATTTGGGACCAAAAATTATTAATACAGAGTCTGGTAAAAAAAAAAAAATTAAGTACAGGTTTGCATGAAGTATGCCCAGGAGTCTACAGGCAGTCATTAAGGCTAAGGGTTGCCCAACTAAAGGGGAGGTCACACTGGACTTTAAACATGTGGAATTATTTCGGACGCCACTGCGAATATGGTCTCTCCTCAATTATCACAACATGGATTAATATGTGATTGTACTGTGTCTTTTGCGACAGCGTCGAAAGCATCTTATTATATTGTACTCTCTGTATCTCTCTCTTTATGAATATATACACCCTAAGCAATAAAAAACTACAAAACGTCTTCATTCAAATGTACCATCTGTTCCTGTTTCCACTGACACTGCGAAATTGTGACACAGATGTGTTTGTAAAATGAAATTAAATCATGAGTAATTTATAGCTTGTAATATGAAATGTTATTTCTTAATAAAACTTTTGCATGTGAAGTTTACCTCAGTTAAATACGTAAAAATAATAAATAGACAATATTTTCCCCCGCCATTACAAACATTCTCTCGTGCACCCCCGGTGGTCACCCAGTTTGGGAACCACTGTTCTAAACTTTAGAGAATAAACTGTGATGATGTGAAAAAAAGATTGAAGGTAATAAGTTTTGGTTTGACTGTATCCATTTCATAAATGAAGTTAACCAGCTAAACTTATACATACTCTTTTGGTTTCTGTACCCAATATTAAAAATGTTTACAAATGCAATAAAAATATCGGTATCGGTACCAGAGAGCCAGTCTGCACATTAAACTAATAACATATTAACATCAAAACAGCTCCATAATCTTTTTGACTCTAGTCATCATTGTACACAATGCTCATCAAACCTCTAGCACTTACAAAAACTTCTAGCTTGTTTACTTATATGATGAGGGTCTTTAAAGAAGAAAGTGAAGGCTGGAATTTGCTCCAGCACCTGAAGATTAGCTCAGCATTCCTCAGTGGGGCTGATGCCGGAATGGTGCAGCCATTCTGCCCTGATCCGTAAAAAAAAAAAAAAAAAAAAAAAAAAAAAAAAAAAAAAAAGAAGGCACAGACAGGACCCCGTTCCTGCTGTTGCATGTTCACTTCAGGTATGGTGAAGGGCAGAGCATACGGCACTTCTCGGGGTCAAGGCCCCTGTGTGCATTTGACTAATCTCTTGGTATGAGTGATTCCATCAGTCAAGAAGGCAGCCGTCTGGGCCGACTGCACAGTGCATTTCATTAAAGGGCTTATACAAGCTTGTGGTGGGAATGCCGAATGCTTTCACCCGCTTATGAAGATTTTCCTTGCTACTTTAAATACGTTTGTTTGATTTCCCGAGGTCACATTCCTTTGAAATTCTTCGGTAAGTCCATTTCGTAGCAAAGAATGTCGGCTATGAAAGGATGCTGTTTTCTGGCTCTAAATAATGGCATGAATGAAGAGATTAAATGAATCTTGTTTATTTCCAATGAACTGTGTAAACATTACCTGCTGTGTTAACCCTTTACTGCACCACAAAGTAATCAATACTTCAAGAACTCTGACATTTTTGTGCGTAATATAAAGTTCAAAAGAACACCATTTATCTGAAATCTATATTTTTCGCAAATATTTTCACTTTTGATCAATTTAATGCCTTCTTGCTGAATAAATGTAGTTGTTAGTTAGTTAGTTAGTTAGTTGTCTTCATCTGGCTGTCTTCATCTGGCTGTCTTCACTACTTTCAAGTTAAATCAGCATCAGTGGCTGAATGTGTAGACACTTTCCAGGGCCAAGGTCTAGATATATCAGACAAATAAATAAACACAGAACAGACCCTCCACAGCTGATGTCAGAGAGGGCACTTCCTCTGTAAACGTCTCTCCATTTCATCCCTCCCCACTAACTGTTACTGTCTCCCAACAGCAAACCATAACTCAGCCGAACCAAAAACACAATTAGAAGATAAGACACACTCAGTATCAGATCTATATCAAAGTGTGACATACATTCGAAGACCATGAAAGAGTAATGACACAATACCATAACAACAATCAATGACATGATAGCAAGCCTTTGTCAGATTTGCCATGACATTATACCACAGGTATGCATACAAATTCTGCAAAAACAAACTATACGCAAAACTGCCTTCATGGGACTGTTGATAATATCTAACTTAGGCCAGACTTTTACAGCCAGGAATGAATTGATTCTCCAAATTCCAAATCCTTTTAAATATAAAACAACTTCCTTCTGAGCAGAAATCAGTGCGGGAGAAATATTTGCTGAAAACAGATGTAAAAGCATTAGTAGACTTCTGTGTCTGTTTCTTTAGGTCAAACTGCAACTGACAATCAATATCAGTCAATACACAGTGCTCAGGATTCCCAGAAGCCTTCCGTTACAATCCCTTACACTTCACTGACTCAGAAAACATAGCCATAATTGATAGATTTTGCTTTTCTTGGTTAAGAGGGTGTCCCATCTGTGTCAAACAGTGCTTTTCTGTCAAATGAGTGGAAAGGGAGGGCAAGCCAGGACCAAACAAAGAGCAATTTAGGTACAACACAAGATGGCGTGGGTAAAACCACATGTACACAAACCTAAATGTGAGCTTGTGTAGAAAGAAAAGTGCAACTTAAGAGAAAGCCTGTGAGGTTTGGTAAATTGAATGTGGGGGGGGGGGGGGGTTGAATTGAACACCGGTCCTAAAAGGCCATCCTTCAGAGGCTGGAGTGTGCTGCGAGGGGAATACCAAGCTCTGTGAACAATGACTGCAGGTCAGGGTCAGCTCAGCCAGGCTTTCAGAGTGGTCCACACCAGTGTAGAGGGGAACAGAGACCGCCAAGGCAGACTGAATAATAGCTCTGACCTGAAACGACAGCACTTCTAAGAGAAATGACATTCAGTCATCTATTGCGCTACGAAATCGATGAACTTTATTGTTCTGCACACACAACAAAGAATAAATATGGGCTATTTGTCTCCCATATTTATCAAATTATATACTTGATATAGGCCACTAAAACCAAATTGCGCAGCCAGCAGAATTAAAAAAAATAATGACTGTTACCAAACAGGTTTTTTCAAGCACGCTACCTAACTGCCATCGACTGAATAAAGTAGTAGAAAGAATGAATTTATTTCTTAGAGCTGATTGTGTCAGATAGCATTTTGGGTGAACTACCAAATATGCAGGATAAAAAAGAAAAAAAGACATGAGAACACCAGGAAGTTCAACCAGATCATTAACACAAAAAACAAAGACATCTTTTCACAGGTGCTGGAATGCTGTAATCCACTGTGCTGTTTTAATGTTAATCGTTTTCTGTCATTTACCTACTGCGTATCGATTTACAAGGAAATATATACAATTACATAATTGTTCCACACAGTGTTCTATTTCAGAGTAGCAAAATGTATATTAATAGTTCAAATAAAGCTCTATATGATGAGAAAACTTTTCTCACATTTTATTGGTCTTTATAAATATATAAGTAAGATTGGAGCTAGTAATAACACTATTTTAAAAACCATGTTAATATATGACATCATGGTACGATTTAATTGCGTATATTTTTTTATGTAAACATCAGACATGTTTGTTGTCCAAAATAATAGTCTTATTTTTCATGTTTGTTGCCGTTTTATGAATTGTTGCTTAAAAGACTATAGTAATAAACTGTTTTGACAGATTCCCCCATATAGTGTGACAGTATGCCTCCTTTGGGATTGATCAGTTTACACAGCACACTGTCTGTAAGGGATGTTTGTAACAACTTAATAGAAATGTTCCTTATTTCCCCCCAACCCTGTCCAGCTCTCTCTTTCCTCCTCTCTCACTGTAAACACATGCTTGAGCGACGCTCCCTTTAATTTGTTCAGCCCCAAACTCTTTGAACGGATGAGAGACCCTTGAGCCTAGCTTTATATTTACTCTTCCGAAAAAAAAAAAACTTCGTATTTATATGCAGGCCCCTTTATCGTCAATTTTTTTTTACGCTTGCGGTTTCTCCTCAAAGCCTCTGCAGAGATCCAAGAGCTGTAAAGCTTGTTCTTAATTACAGTAATTGCTTTGCAACATTAAAAGCTTATGGTCTCTTCAGCAATAAGAAAAAAATGTATTGTTAGAAGTACCTTTTGATCTTGACACTTTTAAAAAACCAGAGCCTCTCTAACGTTGACAAAAGAGTCACTGTTAGGCCTCTCTCTGGAATGACAGCAAACCAGAATGAGAGGACTTGAGTGCATCCGTGTGGGATAGTGTAAGTTTCTCTTCCTGTTTGGATGAGGTTTAGATGATGGATGCCAAAATAATTAGGCGCTGAAGAAACAAACAAAATTACATTTGATCCTTGTTTTATCTTATAAAACGGCAGTGTCTCGCATTATATGGGAAACTTCTCACACAGAAGTGTGCTTTCAGCTAGAGATTCTTAAAATAACCTTTTGTTTTTAGAATCTTTAACAGAGTAAGAACCTTTGACATTTTAATAAACCTTTTCCACAATACAGAATGCTTTTAAAAACCTTTTATTTAAGAAACCATATACATATATGAAATTTAATTGAATTTAAACCAAAGAAAGCAAATAACAATAAAAAACACGACCGGCTGGAGGCGTGACGTGTGGGCGGAGCTAAAGAATCACGAGCGCCAGTAGGCTTTTGCGTTGAGAGCGTCTGGAAGATGTGACACAGATCCAGAGGCTGAAATTTAACAAGAGCAGCATCAGCAACGACCTCTCTATGTGGTATGTACTAAAACTGTATATATTTGCTTAGCGGTTTTGGAAAATGACGTCTTTTTTTTTTCGTCTTTTTTTTTTTTTGCTTTTTAAGCTGTACATGTGGAAAGTGCAGTTTGATAACAACATCGCATGTTGTTTACTTGATGTGCTTATGCGCCGATAGCTAAGTTAACAACACAGAGATATTTGAAGCAGTTTTACTCACCGCATGCGGTTCCAACACACGATCGTGACCCTTTTTCGTTGGGATTGCATCATCCTTAAGAAATAAACGATACGCAAATCCGGCGTCAAACTGGGCCTTGTTTGTAAAACAAGCATCTTCGAAATGCAGGGAACAAACAAAAACACTTGCACAACTCCGTTGATGCTCTGTAAAAATAAACTCCATCCACTGGTCCCTTAATGCTGTTTTTTTTTTTTTTGGTAATCTGTGCAGGGTTGTCTTGCCCTGGCAACCAAAAACACACTTCTGTGACATTTGGCAGTTAACATTTCAAATACATTTCGTGTATTTTATTATTTAAGTTGGTGCATTTAACAGTTTCTGTAACTTATTACACAAAGGGCAATGCTGTTTAGCTTTGTTAACTAGACGTCAGGGCTATGCAAAAAAAAAAAAATTGATTTTCATGCGCATTTCGTCTGTAAAAATGCTCCTGTGATTATAAGTACATCTCCAGCAAGTGCATTCTTTTACTGTCTATGGTTCAGATCAGGATTGCCATGTTTTTAAAACAAATATGTGAATATGTGAAGTCAGAAATTATCTTCAGAAATTTTTGCACGTTAAAAAATAAATATGACCTCCTAAAGTTTTGCCAATCATGAAAAAAATTTGGACCAGGTTCAATTTTCTCTGTTTTTGCATCCATAGCAAGCATTTTGATTTGAAAATTTCAGCCTCAAGTGTGCAAGGACCTTAAAATATGACCTACGAAAGTTTCGCCAGTCATGAAAAAAAATTTGGTCCAGGTTCGATTTTCTCTGTTTTTGCATCCCTAGCAAGCATTTTTATTTAAAAATTTCAGACTCAGTGTGCAAGGACCTTAAATCCTGGAAATCACTTCACATACTGTATAGGACAATCAAGGATAAACTGGACCAATCAAGTGAGTCCAAAACATCATAGCAGGAATAGTCCACTCTTTTTCTCCAACAATGCCAGTAGATTCATTTCCATTTATAAAGTGCCCACCAGAGACCAATCTGTGTTTGGCCCAACCAAGGAGATATCACTGGCTTAAAATAATTCATGCAGTATTCTGTCATGCTCTTTTCTACCCTCAGGGTAATTTTTCAACAATAAGCTCTCCTATGAGTAACAGAACCTCCTTTGTGGTATGGCTCTTGGGAGGGCCCAATTTCTGCAAAGTCAAACAACGGCTCAGTGCTCAGGGCTGGTAAAAACGGAGCGAGGGCCTCACAAGACACTGGGGCTGCATAGCACACAGCAGGTACCTGGTTACATGCAGCCCAACCGTGGTAATCAAGATTTCAATCAATACAGTGCACAGAAAAAACAAAGGACCATTACTTCAAATCAAAATTGATCAGTTATAGACTTACACAACTGTCATCATGTAATCATACCAATGTAATTTGCTCATACCTATGTTGAGCCAAACCTGTAAGACTTGTATTTTTAATTGTTGAATACTAAGAAGTTTATCAAACGCTTCTCTCAAACAATGAAAGTGGATAGGCACTAGAGTCTATCAAACAAAAATTAAGAAGTCTATAAAACTTAGAACTTAAAATGGCATTATGTTCTGTAATAGAACTGAAGATCTTTGCCTGAACCCGACGGCACCCGATGGGACCCAACGGGTTCGGGCTTAATTTATATCATCTTGGCGGGCTCTGGCTTGCGCTCTGGTTTGCGAGGTAAACGAGTGGTCATGTGATGCGTTTTTATTAGAAAATGGATGCTGAGTAGGTGTAATGGAGGCTTGCCTCTGGCGATTATGTTTTGGTTGCACCAGCAATTAAAGCAAAGTCTGAGGTGTGGAAAAGTTTTGACCATGTTTATAATGAGAATAATGAGCCAGTGAGTTATGTTGCTGAACACACCGTCAGTGAGCGCAGGAACGCGCTGAAGCCATCTACAGTGGATTCAATAATTGAATAATTTTCCTCCACAAAATCATGTAGGCTTAGCCTAATCTCTGTGATTAATGGTTTTTCAAATGATAACTATATATTCATTGGGTCTTAAATGCATAATGTGGACAGAGTATATATGCTAATGTTGGCATTATTCTTTTATTAAATGTCAGCTGCTAGTGGCGAAGTAAATCCGGCGGAGCCTTTATCTTAATTTCGTTATTGCCAATTACCCATCTTAATTGAATTTGTTAAAAAAAAACGACTCATTTTTATTGGTGCGTTGGTCTATTTATAGGCTAAATGAGTCTATGTCTATTTAGAGTGCTGAGATGTTAAGATATCACAGAGGACTTATTTTATTTCTTTATTCCAACTTCCAAGTGGTCTAGTCTACGTTAGTTATTAATAAATTATGTTAAAGCATGTATAAATGACTCATTCTTGACAAAAGGAAAAAGAGCTGTGTGTGTGCTTACATTTGAATAATGTCGGGCTGTAAACAGGTTCGGGCTTTTAAAAAGCTGTCAATCAAAATGTACTTGTCGCGCTCGGGCCGAAACCTGTCGGGCTGGGTCCTGTCGGGCCTAACGTTTATGGCCCGATTACAGCTCTGTTCAGTAATATTCAACATTCCTTGCACACTGAGTCTGACATTTTTGTATGCATTTTTATTTCGTTTTTTCTTACTCGTCATCCTTTCCTATCAAAATGCTTGCTACCAGATGTGAAAATGCTAAAAATCAAACCTGGTCTGAATTTTTTAACAATAGAAAAAAGTTTCGAGGCAGAGTTAAATGTGATTGACATAACATGAGGTTATGTTTATTTTTTAATGTGCAAAAATTTCGGACTCCGTGTGCAAAGACCTTTACTCTTATTTTAGTATTATTTATACATTATTATAGTATTTATTAATATATTAGATTAAATATTTTACACACGCTTTAGTAGTTTATTTGTTTTTGTTGTTTATGTACACAATAAATATACACAGAACACACACATATATTATGCAAACAAAAACTTATTTTGTATAATCGTTTGACAGCACCATTGATAAGTCAACTGCTTTAAAGGCAACTGACATTTATTTATTGAAAAACTGTATTCTATATTCACTTTTGTTGTATAGAGAGCAGCTTAGACACTTTGCTAAATGTAAAAAAATAACAATTATTTTTTAGAATCCAACATTGATCAATAACTATTCTGTTTCAGTGTCTGTATTTCCTGTACTCTCTTTTTTAACAGTGAGTCCTGTGTGAATTCACACACACAGCTCATTTTCACGGACACAGCAGGTAGCAGAGAAACTCAAGAACAAGACCCTTTAAAAGGAACGATTCTCTGTGTGCTTATTTCTGCATTCGCCTGTAAAGATCAACAGGGACTGTGTCAACACTTTCCACTGTTCTAATGTGGTGAGCTTTACAAGCTCATTTTATGCCATTTTGCACCATTTGCCTTAATAGCAAAGCCTCAGCTGGAAACAACAGCAAATCCTTCAAATTAATCACCCTGGTGCTCCAGGCTGGCAGTCAAAGGCTTTTTTATTATAAGGTTTTTTTGTTAATGCATCTGGAACATGGCCTTCAGCAAGAGGGCACATTCCTCCAAGTGCCCTCTGACACATCCTTGACCATATCAGGGGTCACATCCCTGGACATGCTTGTGTCCACACAGGTCAATGACAAGCACAAAGTGAGTGTCAATAAGTGAGCATTATCAGCATTAGTCCTGAGAGTTCCTGACAGGGTTCAGGATTCATGATGTTTGGAGATCATTCTAATTCGTCTCTTTGAGAATCTATAAAAAAATGGACAAAATCCTGGTCAACAAACCGATGCCGTTGAATTGTTGTGCTCTGTAAGTCAGGTCTTGATAAGATCACTATCAAAAGATTTGCTCTAAGCTAAAACAATATTTCATGACACATATCTCATGTGACAGCAGAGTCAAAAAATTTCTAAGAACTCTAGCGTTAATATCCCAGAGCTGAAATATTTCATGAAACAACACATTCTGCTGTTATCAAAAATCTTCATAAGCTCCCGCTCATTTGATGAACTCTGGCCTGAGTGTCACAGTCTGTGCTTAGGTCAACACTAAACAGTAGATTCAGTAATATGACCTCTATGACCAAACAATAAATTCTATGAGGGAATGTAAAGTTTGACAGGTCTAAAATGCCATGGGCAAATTAAATCTTCATGCAAAAACAATTAGCAACTCTTTTAACAAATGTCTACTGAAATGCATAGTTTGGTTTTTAATTTTTCTAATAATTATTTTTAGAATTTTACAGAATACTGAACAAATTTGGGGAAAAAAATGCAATGATATATATAAAACATACATTTTTTTCACATCAGTCAATATCGATACGATAAATGGCTAACCTTTATTTATTTCAGATTTAAAACCAAATTTCCTGCTTCAAAGTAAATGTTGTAGCAACCAGACTTTTCCTTTTAACAAAAATCAGCAAGTTCCATTGAGTGACATAGTTTCAAATCAATAAATAGGATTGCATTCCCTCATTATTTCTATTATTTTTTTCATTTTGTTAAGAAAAACAGTTTGGTTTCTACAACTTGGAGCAAAAACCTAGCTTTTTCCCCTCAAAAGCAACGAATTTGCACCAAACTGGACACAATGCCTTGGCCATTTACAACAAAATACTGCATATGTTCTTCTTTTCCCCTTAATTTGAAAGTTTTAAAATAATTTTGCCAATCTTAACAAGTTGTTTGATGTAGTACGGTTCCACTGAATATCCATATATCTTAGAATATCCAATATAGCATGAGAAAATATCACCAGCTATATTTTAAAAAGCCAAAACTGAGCTGTCTTTCCTGACAAAGACTTCTTTAGTCACGGTTTTGTCAAGACACAGTTCTTAATAGGATCTGAAAGCTCCCCACGAGGGGCCTGATTAGCTTCATGGTCTTTTATTCTGACGTAAGGAGCAGAAAACATAATAATGACAGACTCATATATGATGCCCTTTTATTACAGGACGACAATGTCATAAATAGGATTAAAACAGGCCACCGTCTGCTACTGGTGCCTTGCATCCTGCTTTATGTAAGGCCTGCTGTATCATGGTTAACCACATGTGATACAATAGCCAAACCACATGTGAGGGAGCATGTCAATAAAAGACGCATTAATCAAATGCTGCAACTCTATGTTGTGTTTGCAGAGGTTTTCAGCATCTAAATGAAAGATACGAGGAATATAGGTGAGGTTTGGCACAAAGAGACATATGACACGGAGGACTAATGTAAAACACTCCCATAAGTCATATTTATGCTCTTGTGTAGCATAGACAGTGAGGAAAGGCTTCATTAATGATCGAAGAGGAAATGACGTTGCATTTTTGGCTGCTAAAACAACCCACTTTTCTTACAATGAAGACTTGTGTGGAGTATGACTGTATGTCAGATACTTCTAAGGCACATGTTGTCTTGACCATGCAGACTTTTGACCATAAACTCTCCCTTGATCTCTCCATGATCATGTGTATCCTGGGGGTGCTAACAAACCCAGGTGTGATTAAGAGGGATTGACTGAATAGATGCAGAAAATAGCCCTCATGGCCCACATACAACTGGCTTTCTAAGGTAGCCAACACCTGGTTCATCTCTCTTCTATGGATGTGTGCGCTGTGACCCAGCTTTGAACTCTACAACCTGCCCAACACCACTGATCTCCTAGTTGTTTATGAATAGTTGGTCTCTTTTCATTGTAAAGCCTGGCAGGCGGGCAAATGGAGTTTATCTTCAGAAGAAGGATATGATGGGTCTTGACAAGTACAAACGTTTTGCACGTGGCATGATGGGAAGAAGACAAATTTGCTTGCTGGAAGAAGTTCCGATCTCAATAACTTTCAAAACCCAAGTCTGTCGACTTAAAAATCTCCTAATTGTTTATCATTAACAGCAATATGACTAAATGGAGATAAAATAGTGATTTCAGCCGGTCTACAGAATTTTGTATGGATTTAGTGCAGTTTCTTAAATCACTACAATGTCTCACAGTGTGCTCAGCATATTAAAGATAAAAAATAGAGAATTCAGGATGAATTGTATGAACATTTCACTACATTTTCTTCTGGGAAATATTATTTGCTTATGCCTCCAAATTAAATTGGTTCATTTGATACTTCGTGACAACTGTCATGCGGCTTCAACCAATCAGATTTAAAAATTCAGCAATACCATTAAGCATGATTTCTCAAAAGCTTTAAAAATGTGTTTTCTTTTACTTTTATGAAATATTTTCCTTTTTGATGTGCACTGCCGCTGATCATTATCTTCTGTTTCTCTATATTTTTATGTTGCTTTACATTGAATTTGAACAGCTGTTTTTTTGTTCAATAAATGGAACCTTATCCACTTTCCCTCTCTTCTCTAAGACAGCATTGCTTTTGGTCAAACAAAACCACTATTGTCTCATATGAGCTGAATAGACAGAGAAGCATAAAGCACAAAAGTAAACTGTCTGTTTAAAAGAGATGAAACACCACAAACACTGACATCTGGATCCTCTCAGGGTTTAATCGTATAAGGTAAATGAGCATTTTCAGACTTTAGGATTAGCACTAAATTGAGGGTCCGGACACTTTGTTGTTGCCTATCATTATTTTTTCCAATTCTTTTTCTTTCTTTTTTTCTGTTTTCACCAGCAGTGTTTATTCAGTTAATTTAGTTACATCTTTAAGCTACAGCTTTATTTTATTATTTAGTTGTGCCTCTATTTATGGTATCACCAAACAACAATCCATTAGCTGTCGCCAATCAAAAACCATGAAACAGTCATTCATAAAATAACACATTATAGTATGACCTCTTTATAAACTTTCATGTCTTTTCATGTATAAAAAGTAATGTCTCTTGCAAGCTGGAGAACAAGATACAAGCATTTTCTGAAAATTAGAAGACTTAACAGTTCAGAGCCCCTTTCATTCCATTGCATCTCTAGAGGGAATGTGGCACTATTTCAAAACACAGAGGATGGGAACTGAGGAATGTCTGAGAAGAGGGAAAAAGGGAGGGATATCACGCAAAACACTTTGTATGACCTTGCTCCAGTATCATAACCACAGACACATGGGGATACAAAGTGAATATGAATAAGTTATTTTATATATGTATAGGGTACTACAGGGCTAAAGGCCCCCTGGGGTAAAGGTCTTTTGATTTCATTTTTTCTCACAGCACTAAATAGCGAGAGAAACCACTATAGCACTTTATAACACCTGCTTGTTGCTATGCATTGCATAATTATCTTAATCCATGAGCTCATCACACTGCACACGAGCATTTATTTTAATAAATTGGGCTGCTCCGTCAGTATTTAAGTTAAGTATTAAATTTATATATATATATATATATATATATATATAAACAATATGATTTAATATGATTGTTGTACAATAAATTTATTTTATATAGGTCTATAACACTATGTTACATTTTTAACCCCCAATTGCAATTTTTTTGCTGTTTTTGTTTACATCTCCATTAAGTGAGCTAAATGTAAAGAAATATGACCAAGTAAACTTGTCAAGCTGGTATGTTAAACAACTCTATAGCCAGAGAGTTACTTGTGTGTAATAAGCTGAGGCTATCCAAACAACTATTATAAAATTACAATCCATAACCCAAACACAGTGAACTGCAGTAAAAACAAACATGGGGACACACAGGAGCAAGAGAGCAAGGGCTCAAAACAACTGCTCCTTTATAGAGAAGGGAAAAAAGAGGCATGACTATAAATACTATCTGACAGAATAATAACAAGGTGTATATGGCAATAGCTGCTTAGTTTCATGCATGCTGTCCACCCCACACTCAATAAGCACACAGCAAAACAAACAATAGCTTAGAACTGTGTTCCTCTGAGTGAGCGTTTGCAGCTCTGTTTAATCAGATAAAGCACAATGCCACGGGTTCACATGTTTCACAAGCTCAAAGAAGAGACTCAATCACAGCCAGAGAATGCTCTACATGTTCATTCGCTTTAGTTTCCTGAATAAATTATTCAAATGAGATTAAAATAATAAATGAAATAAATGTTTCCATTATAATATATTACAAGGTGTACATTTTCAGGTTGCATTGGAGTATTAGCAGTTGCATTGCTTTCTCAGAAATCCCTCTCAAAATTCAACTCAAAGAGTAGAAGGCAGATTACTTATCTGAAAATAGTTCTGTATTAAGAAACCTATGCTGTAGTCCTCAATGAATGTCTCAAAAGCTTCTGCACAAATGCCACTCAGTTTAGTTTGGGGCTTAAAGAAATGGTGTTTTAATCAAATCTTGTAGTAAAACTCAACATGTCTTTAACTGCCCCTCTGTTTAGTTAACCTAGTGAATATAACAACCTCGGGGAATACTTGTAAAAAAAAAATGTTAATTAAAACCTGATTGTCGCACAACACATACAATGAATCAGTACAGAGCAGTGTATTAACCCTGATCTGAGTTATTTAAGTCAGTAGTCAAACAGATGGACAGGAGAGAAGCAGGTCGCTCTTGTACATCTGACGGTCCCCTGTTGATTGTCAGGAGTGGAGTCAGAGAACATAAGCCGCTCTGAAGAGAACAAAGAACATGATTGAAAGGACAAGCCATCAGCCCCTAACTCTATTCAAGACACTCCCTCTCCTTTCTCTCTATTTTGCTCTCCCTGATCCTCGATAAGACCCTCCTCCTCGCCAACATCTCTTCGTTTTCAATGCATATGATGCATATGGAGTTCCCCTTCATGTTCCTTCCATGAAGCACGCAAAACAGTCAAAAACATTTGCTTTGAATAGTTCATTCATTGGTGATAGATACAATTTCAATAAAGAAAACCATACTTATTAAAGTTGAAGTAATGTCTGCACCACTAGTGCCGAAACACAAAAAAGCAAAATATACTGATTTTCAAACAGGTTTCAGGTTTATCCCATGCCTTCTATTGGTCAGGCAAACCAATAGTCCTGTCCACATCGGACACATTTTACTGATAAAAATAGAATAGAATAACACACTTGTGAATATTTATATAATAAATGTGTTATTTTTTCTTTGTACTTCTTTCTGCTCACCATGGCTGCATTTATTTGATCAAAAATACAGGTTAAAAATGTATATTTTGAAATATTATTACAACTAAAACAAATGAAAAACTCTTCCTCTATTTTAATATATTTTTTCAATGCCAAATTCTCAGCAGTTGTTACTCCAATCTTCAGTGTCACATGCTCTTTCAGAAAACATTTATTCTGATTTGGTGCACAAAATTATTATTATTTTTTATCTGTCAGGTGTGCTACTTTATTTTTTTCTGGAAACCGTGACACTTTTAGAAATTTAGAAATCTTTTAACACAAAGTATCTTTACAGCCAATTTTTGATCAATTTAATGCATCATTGCTCTCTCTGAATTTGATAGTTTTTATAAAGGAAGCTATACCAGTTATGTCACGTCCTATGCGATGCGATGTGTTATTTTCCGGCATGTTTAAACAAGACGTGATATCAGTGTTTATGTCAGCCCTGAAAATCACTGTTTGTGTTTGTGTTCTGTATTATCATAAGAGACTTGCCTCTCTGACAGCAGGCATGTTTGAAACCCAGATCATGTATTTCAAAGGGGATTACAGATATGTTGATAGCTATAGGGCAAGATCAAATAGTCTTGTATGACTGGTAAACCACATTGAATGAACAATGAGCTAAGTATTTGTTGTGGCGTATGCCAGGGATAACAAGTGAAGTACTACACCTTTGATATGGAAAAATACTTCGGCTTAAATTACAGTCAAGTTCTGAAACATGAACATGACTTTTTTTCCCTCTCTCTTTAGCTAATGACTTAAAAGTCCTAAGAGCTAAACCACAGAATTCATGGAAAATCGGTTTGCCTAACAACCACAGTTGTGACGCAAACCATTTTCGGTCAATAGAACAGGTTTAAGGGATTCCAAGCGTTTTCACAGAGGTGTCCTGACCTTATTCAGTGACCTAATCCCATGAGCTCACACTCCGTGTGTTCACTTGTGAGTTCTGCATGACTGCTGCTGCCCCAAGAGATGTAGGGAGGGAATTTGGGTTCCGCTAGTTCCCTCATCGACACTGACCTCATTCACATTATCAGTGCGGTGTGAGAGAGGTGAGCCCTCCCGGTCTAATCCCTTGACCCCCAGTGCCTTAAAGTGACCGTTAGTGGACATGCAAGGTCGGTCTGTCACCCCAACCCCCTCAAAACCTGGCTAGCGGTGGGGGTGGGACCATGTAAATTGGTGTGGAGGGGTAATTTATCATGGTGGATGAGCGATGTGGGAGTCTGTGATAATGCTCATTTCAGGAGGAACATTTTGAGCAACTTGCACGACTCAGTATCGCTTTCTGACCCCCGGTGAAAGCGTGGACCTTTCTTGCTGATTAGTGCATAAAGGTGATAATGCAAGAGTATTTCATGTAAGACCGTTATCGCCACGGAATAAACAAATAAAAACAGTAATTGTGACTTTTTAATCTCACTCATTTTTTTTCCCCACAATTCTTAAAAATAAAGTTCGAATTGGAAGATATAAACTCCCAAATGCAAGGTAGAAACTAAATTATGACATAAAACTACAATTGTGTTAAATTACAATTGCTACTTATAAACATCCAATTCTGAGAACAAGAAAAAACTGAATTGTGAGAAACAATCTTCATAAAGTAGTTTATACTGTATCTTGCAATTATTGGTCGACCGATATATCGCCAAGGCTGATATATCAGCCGATATTCAAATATCGGTATCGGCTATAAGTTTTTCTACTTGGTTGATGTGTTTGAGGCTGGACTTATTATTTTGACGACGCTAAGAGCGGCTGCGCCTGAGCGCACACAGCTCACACTCTCCCTCTTGTTCACTGTCGTTGTTAACTGTTCTGTCTAATACCGATAGAAGTCTGTCTAAAAATCAAATAGAATGGTTAAACAAATGAATTAAAGTATACAAAAAGTATTATAATGGTTTCTTTTATATTGGGTTTATTAGTAATAGAAAGGCAAGCATTATAATACTTTCTCGTTTGCTGTCAGCATTAAGCAAATACGCATTTAAATCATTTAAACAAATCTTTGAAGGACTAATAAACATTTAATTTCACAAACCTCGCAAACTCCGTCGAATTCAGCTGTGAGAATCTTCTGAAGTGTGCATTTTTATCCAGCATGATCGCGTGTTCTCTGAGTGATGGTCAGTCTGTGAGAACTGAATGCTTTAAACTTTAAACTCGTGATTTCAAATAATGGTGCACTTTATATATTTGCCCATTGTCATATTCATGTCATTTTCACTGTGTGCTGTATGTAAAATGAGGGTTACCCTGGCTTTATTTGAAAAATATGATTCCCAATGAACACAAACTTCCCAGAATATGGAGTGTCCTGTTGTTTACAGAGTTTATTTATATATACACATTATAATAATAAATATATTATTTGTGAAAAATACTGTCAAAGTACAGTATGTTTCTTTTACACATGTATTTTTTTTAATCCATTGTCAAATTATTTCAAACTTCTTAAATATAATAATAATAATAATAATAATAATTTAAAAAATTATATTGGCTTTATATTGGCCCACCCTGCTTTCCAAGATATCGGCATCATCTGTCAAAAAACACATATCGGTCGACCACTAATCTTGACTTTTCATAAAAAAAATTTAATTTGTATTTTTTATTCGGAGGCAGAAACAAAAAACTGAATTCCAGAATGCAAGCACAGAATTTAAAGAAGAAGAAAAAATCTGATTTCAGAAATAATTTCTGAATTTCTGAAAAAAAGTCTGAATTTTGAGATATACGTAAACTCGCAATTGTGAGAAAAAATTTCAGAATTCTGAATTTATATCTTGCATTTTTGTTCTCAGAAACGAGACAAGTGAGAAAACTCAGAACTGAACTGGGATTTAAAACATTTTAAAAATTGGAAGAAAGTCGCAGTTACCTTTTTATTTTATTTTTTTATTTTTGTTTTTCGTTGCGGAAATGAGCTACAATATTATTTAAGAAGAATTCAATGCACAAACATTTATAACTTTTAGACTCCACTTCTTAGTATTTAAAGGAGTATTTCACCTGAAAAATTAAACTTGTCATAATTTATTCACCCTTATGTTGTTCCATGGAGTTTCCTTCTACTATGGGAAAACAAAAGAAGATATTTTTTAAAAGATTTCTCTACATAATAAGGGTCCAAAACTTCATTGATTTTCGACATGAGGGTGAGTAAATGATGACAACTTTCATTTTCGAGTGCGCTATCCTTTTGTTTCGTTTTTTTGGATCTTCTGAAGATCAACAGTTCATGTGGTGGTAAAGTGCTCCAATAAACTGTTTTCACAATGTGAAGCTCCTTAAGCAGTGCACTCATTGTTAACAATAGTAAAAATCTGGAAGCCCCTTTCAAAGGGGATTATATCAGGTCAGGTGCATTTGGACCTTGATTACCCTTGACATATGTTTGACCATTCTGTTACTTCTGCAGAATCAAGACTATTAGAGGCCGAGGGGGTGGGTGGTGGGGGTAGATGTCATCAAGGCCAAGATGCTCCTAACATCACAAGTAAACAATCCTCCGGTTTACCAATGACTGCTAAGCTGACACGAGGTTAGGTCGTTTTTTAACAGAAAACTTGAAATGCATACAACAATGTCTGTTTCAGTGTAATAATTATGATTAGAGTGAACGGATTTTTACTCATTTGAAATTTAAATGTTAATTGATTGAGACTGTGTCATATAATATTCAAAAGCCTGAATATAATAAGGAAAAAAATGTAAAAGTCAAAATAAAAGAAAAAAATAGGTTTAATCACAACAAGGTCTTAATTAATTGATAATTAGATGTATAGATGTAGGGACAGTCCACCCAAAAATGAAAATTCTCTTACCACTTATTTTTATTTATTTTTTTTAGTAGAAAAGTTTATATTTTGAACAATGTTGGTAATCAAATTGTTTAGGTAACTACTACTTACTTCCACTTTATGGAAAAAAATATTTTAGATATATATCTTCTTTCAAGTTCCACATAGAAGAAAAAATTATAATTTGGAATGACGTGACTTTGGTGAATGGTGACCATTTTTATTTTTGGGTGAACTATCTCTTTAATTGCCTGTGATTCATTATCATTTTATTGAATTATCATTGAAAACCACTTATTAATTTCAAGATAACCTTAAAATGCTTTGTCCATAAGAATGTGATTCAGAGATCTGATTATATGAGCAAAAATTTTATGTAAAAATTTAACCCAACAGTTGGGGTAGTCCATATTTGACCCAAAGTTGGGTTGAAACAATCCAGCATTTTTAGAATTGTCTTCATTTGGCAGCTTTTCTTGGCAAATATTTATACATTTGATTCCTCGTAAACACATTTGATTAACTGATCAGCACATTGTGTAATTAAAACACAGCCCTAGTTTAAACTCAAGTGTCTGATTCAGATAACACAGAAACATATTCAAAAGAAGTTTAAATGAGGGGCGAGAGGCTCAGAAAGAGTAAACCATCTGTGAGGACCTTGACATCACTTACCCAGCTGGGCCAGGTGGACTTTATGAAGGCCTAAGACCAAACCAATGCTACAACATGAAACACAATCACACATCTCTGTACAGATTTCTGCATTTCATCAAAGGCAGTGTTGAACACACTCAAAACTCACAAAATGCTGGTTTCTCTTGTCAGAGTTGTTTGTCTTGTGTAAATATTAAAATGACGCGGGGACCTAGGGAGTAAAGTCAAAACTGTGCATTCCCATGAACTAGATTATACATTGTATCTACAGACACAAAGATGTGGGTTGTTTTCAAATTTGTATCCATTTGTTTTCACTGCTTTATAAAGCTTTAATGTGCAAGACTATTTATTAGTTCTGAGAATTACAAGATAGATGCTCCTCAAGGTCTTGTTAAGACATGGAACATATCTAGAAAATTAGCATAATGTTTCTTCACATTAATCACAGGTCAGTGACATGCAGCCAAGGGTGTAAAAGGGTAAAGATGGCATAAATAATAGAAAATATTGGTGTGGCCTATTTAAAGCATATGTAAATTAAATCATCTTTAATGTCTCAACAGGCAGCCAAAGTCGCAAATTAAATATATCCGAAATAGGGCATTAAGTTCTCTGTACGAGCAGTTTTGTAGCTAAGAAATTTAATATTGGCATATCTGTTTATCTTATACTGTAAATCCACTGGATTGTAATCTAGTCTGAGAAATGAGTGTGCTTACAAGTGTACACACAATAAATATATGCTATATTTAAAAAATGTGTGTACAAAATATTTTTTTAAATGTAATATTTTTTTTTTTACATAATACAAAATCATTCACCAAATATAAACAGTATAAGAGAACATAAGTGCTCAAGAAAAAGGAAAAGTATTTTCCCTTAAAAAATAAATAAATAAATAAATACATAAATAAATAAAAATATATATATATATATATATATATATATATATATATATATATATATATATATATATATATATATATATATATATATATATATATATATATATATATATATATGTTTCTGTATTTATTATATTACTTAAAAAGAAAAATATCCAATATGCCTAAAATCAAAGAGTGGTTGGGAGAGTAAAAGACAAAGAAATATTAAGGGCTAGAATCACTCACTTCAGACCATTTTTTTCCCCAAATCCATAGCTTAAATGCTATTAACCATGTCCATTTAAGATAGTCAGAATCAATGCCAAATTATTTTAGGTTGCATAGTAATCCATAAGTGAACCTCTGAATAATACACCTTTTCATCAAATAAATAAAGTTCAAATTTTGAAATGTACTATTATGAAGCACACAGGACAAAACAACAACTGCTTCAAATGTACACTACAGGCTTTTTTTGACATATTTTCACATTTGTTTTGACGTCACATTTGCATTTGACACTTTCTTAACCCTCTCCTGATTGAGAATACAACAGCCTGCATTGTGTAAAGGGAGGACCAATTCAAAGATTTCACAAGGAAACTATAACTCTACAAGGTCAACAAAGGAGCTTTATGTACAGGCATACACACGCGCACACACTCACACGCACACACACACACAGCACAACAACGGAGCCATCCAAGTCTGAAGAACTGTAGAAGATCCCCTTCTTGTAAGTAAGAGTTTTTGTATTAAGAATCGAACACTTTTTCAGCAAGGATCCATTAAACTGATCAAATCTGATCTAGCCCATAATGTTACAAAAGATTTCTATTTCAAGTCAATTCTGTTCATTTGAACCTTCTATTCATCAAAGAATCCTGAAAAAAGTATTACAGTTTCCACAAAAATATTAAGCAGCACATCTATGTTCAGCATCAATAATTATAAGAAATGTTTCTTGAGCATCAAATCAGTAAATTGAAGTATTGGCTGCTGAAAATTCAATAAACGACATGTTAAAATACATGTATCGATGTAAAATAGCAAATTTGTATTTTTATAAATCTAATACGTGGTTTTCCAACAGGATAGTGTAATTATTTATAATGCATTTCATTGCATTGATGGATAAGTATCAAAAAAGTAATTTCTAAGGCTGAATTCTGAATTCTTTAAGGAGGGGGAAAACCGAGAGACAGCAGTAACATTATAGAAAATTAGATTTTAAACAAATTAACTTTCTTTTCCTACCGAACTCCCCTTCCCCTGAGTATTAGAACAATTAACTGGACGAACTTCAGACTTTTCCTGATTTCCTTTTTAAACGCACAGATATTTTCCAAAAAACAAAGACTGCAGCAAACCACCCCAAATAATTTATATGCTCCCTTTTCAACACAAAGATCTGTTCAGCAAGTCGAGTAACAAAGAAATGATGTCATAAATGGCAGTGAATGAACCGCCATGTGACCTTCTCGGAAAGAGATGTTCAAGCCAGTGCACATGAAGAGAGAGGACAGTGGGCACAGCAGGGCCTGCGATTCCCGCTGTAGTCACAAGACTAATCTGGCAGGCATGTGGCGGGCAAATAATGACTGCATGCCATCAGCTCGCTCAATTCTACAACAGGGCCACCCGAGGACACAAATCCGACACGCTTAGCTTCTGCTATCTCTGACCCGAAAGCCTGAGGATGCAGTCCAATTACAGCCTTCCGATGACATTTGATGACAGTACTGAGCTTTCCAGTACGCAACTCATAATACAGTAAAGACATATTGCTGGCGCTGGCGCCACTGCTCCGTGCCAGATTGGCCACTTCTCAAAGAGCTCAAAATCCCATAGTTCTTTCTTTACTACTTTCTTTCATCTCTTGATCTCCAAGCCGTCCCCGTATATCCTTTTCCTCTAGGTGCCTCAATTCAGCCCGATTAATCCCTTGTAATATACAGTCTCTATTGACGTGATAAATGACAACTGAAAAGTGGAGGTTCTGACCCCGACTCTTTCTCTTCCTTCGGAGATGGATCGGATCAGGGCCTCCCAAGGTGGCAGTCTTTTTTATGTCTGGTTTCATGAAGGCGTATTCAATGATAACGGCCATCAAAATGACAGAAGCCTTTATGATAAGTGCGTCCCGCCCAGCGTTGAATAGATGGACAGTGATAGCGATGCTCATTGTTAGCACACTGGTGGAATAGTGTATCCTATAGAGTGGGCGGAGCCTGCGAGACACAACGCTGAATAGGCGTGTAGGGTGTCCATGCCCTTTGGTGCCCTTCCAGGTGTGGGAAACACAGGGCAGAAAGCACCTGCAGGGCCTGCGCGCTAAATCTCATTGTATCGCGTGCCAATATGGTGGATGATGGTGTGAGATATTCTGAGCCTGGAAGAGTCTTGTTTCATTCATCACATTGTCCGTGAATGGACCGAGATATTCCACCTAATACACTGACAAAGACGCGAGTGCACATCATTCAAAACCTGCCAGTTCGGCAAGACAATGAGCAGGCTCCTTAGATGCACGAGATAGCATTAACAAAAAGAGCCAGATGAGAATTAATCTCTGCCACATGCCCCGGACATTAAACCGTGGCAATCAATCTTTTTGTTGTTTTAGGGCACAGTCTCGGCAGCGATGTTTGCTTTGATTCACCATTCCTCACATTCCACGAGGAATCCTAAACAGGACGGTTTGAAATGGAATCAACACTACACGGCAGCATTCCTCAAGACAAGTTTTAACAAATAAATAATACAGCTAAGGTTATATAAGCATCATTAAATATCCTATAAGCACTTACAAGGCTTGAGCTTAAATTTAAAGGGATAGTTCACCCCAAAATCATAATTTACTCACCCTCATATCAGTAGAACGTTTTTATCTTCTGCAGAACACGAAATAAGATATTTTGATCAACTATTTTGGCCCACACCCAGAACAATCATAATTTCACCCAATTTCACCCATAGTTAAACCCAGAAATCATTATTTGCACACCCTCAAACCAGTAGGACTTCCTATCTTCTGAAGAACACAAAATAAAACTATTTTTGGCAAAAAAATAAAAATAATATAAAATCATAATTTCACCCAATTTCACAAGGACTTCCTTTCTTCTGCAGAAAAGAAAAATATATTTTGAACATTTTAACTATTTTCCCCCATACATTGAAAGTCAAAAGGCTCCAAAAACCACCCCTCTTTTTCTTCTTTTGCTTTTCAGGTTTGTTTGCTCGATGTTAAGTAATTTTCATTTACTATGAACTATGCCTTTAAGACTCAGTCTGGAGGGATTTTATCAAACCTAAAACAGTCAAGTTGGGATATATAGTACATACAGTGGCATTTTGATGAAGGGGATGAGGAATCTGATCTGTTTTACATCTCACAAAGTGTTTAAGCATAAGCTTTGGCTTTGTAAGCCCTGCACAAACCACAATGCATTTGTTGTTCTAGGCCATCCACCGTGCTGTACCCTTTCTCCTTGCCACCTCTGCCCGAATTTAACCTCAAAGCAACAGAAAGTGTCCTGTGGGGTTATTTTGCTGAACGGGACAGAGGCAATGATTGACTACGGAAGGGCAAATCAGACTCTTTCACATTTTCTGTTTTGCAGTCATGCAAAACCTGCCCTGAGAATGAACGACCGTCATTAACGAAAAATGTAAAATAATATTTGTAAAAGAATTGATGTCAGTGACGATTTCTGATTCAGGAAAACAAATAGTATATAAACAAATCTTTAAGGATTTAAATGGTTAGATAATAGGATGTAGCACTGTATCATTCATAGCGACATGGAGTTGTAGGCATTTCGGATTAAAGAAAATAAGTATGTCATTGCCATGACTAAGTGCTTTCCCAGAAGCGCAGACTTCCGTTCAAAACATGCAGATTTGGTATATTTATAGCTCTATGCTGAATTTCTTTTACATAACTCTTCCTGACCTATTTATCCATGAACAAGAAAAGATCGTCGAGTATGCTGGGGATTACTGAATATCCCAAATGTTTGCCCTTCATCTTTATCTCTTTTAAGACTTGATTTATTGCCGAAAATTGCAGAGAGGCTGAAATATGATACTCTCTGTAATCTGTTAATTTGTTTGGATATAAATCCAATTCATAATGTATCATTTGGATGTCACGTCAGGATATTTTTTAAAAAATAATAAAAATAAAAAATGTTATAAACAAACATTCATACTCTGAAGCAAATGATGGGGGATTTGCAAAACCATCTGTTGGACAAAAGCCCTTTAAAAGCACACTAATATGGATTTAAGATATTATTTTATCAACAGGTGGGAATCTGCAGGCCTAAATCAAGTAAATAAGGGACTGATATATAACAATCTTTGATTATTATAAACAATCAAACAACAACTGAGACAATACTGAATACATTCTGGGTCAGAAAAACTGCCATTTCCTATTAATCGTAATTTAATGACCCTCCCTCTCACCCAGACATAATGAGCAATTTGATTCCAGGAACACCAAACTTTATAGAACAGATTGAGGCATGTCTGTTGACTAGGGTGGGTGGTATGACCAAAATGATTAATTTCATATTCAGACAGAGGCAGATATCACTATAGAGTTATTGCAGCAGGAGTTTATAAATAATTAAATAAATAAATATCCAAGTGATAATTACATTTTTTTTTTTTTTTTTTTTTTTTTGTGGAACTCAATTGACACAAACCAAAACATAGGATCTTTCATAACAAAAGAAATCTGGCATCAGTGCAAAAATAGTAGCTTCATGTTATGCAACACTTGCAAAACATTAAAAACTAACAAAACACAGATTTTGATGACAACAAACTAAATCCAAATAGAATTATAGACCTAAAATTATCCTTTGGCTCAATATAAAAATAACTGAAAGAACTGAGGCAGATCTCCCACCCCCCCAAAAAAAAAAAAAAAAAAAAAAAAGCAACATACAAAATGTAATGGATTAATTCAGCTTGGTTTCCTGACGGTGCAGCTCTTGATGCTTAACAGGAGGGGAGGGGAAAAGGCTCTTATGTGATTATTTGTTAAAACATTAAGCTATTAAAATCTTATCTTCGTTTGAATCATTAAGAGAACTCCTGGAACTTATTCATGCTCAATAAAGGGGATTAAATCAATGTGCTGTGAAGGGTCCGAGTATGCGGAGCGGCCTTACAGAAACTAAGACTCCTGTGCTTTTCCTGATTAGCTGTGTCCTCGCTAAAGCTGACGAGAATCCTGCTGCCTCTCAGTAAACCACAGATCTCTACACAACCAAACTTGACAGATGCTAATTTTCTTTTCAAACCCAGAATTTTCTAGACCCACTTTCCTTAAACATAGGAGTCAGTTGCTTACTTTCAATTTACTGGATCATCCTTTCGAAAATAGCATTTTTTTTTATCCTCAATGAGGACCAACCCAATTAGGCTTTTTGTTTGGAAAATGAGATGAGGAAACATCTCAAACATCTCACTACAACACTGCAATTTATACTAATATTATTGTTTTCCCAGATTTATCTGCAAACAGACAAACCACTCAGATTGGATTTGTGTCTCCAAATGCCTGATTTTTCTGCTCAATGGATAACAGAACTTTATGAGCCAAACAGCTGAGGTGTCAGTGACATCAGACTAATCTGAGCCACAACAAGATGTCAAAATTAGTCACTGTCAAAATAACTTACATTATTAAGTATTTTCAATTCATATGCATGCAAAAATGGATTTCATGGCTAAGTTTAAATGACTGTCAGTGGAAAACGATGCATTTTGGAAGCAAAAAGACGTAGTTACGGCTTCTACCAGTAGAGGCTAACTGGGCAATGCAAACCAGTGTAGACTAAAGTACAAGCCAGCATGTGACATCTAGCAAAATTATTCCAAACTACCAGATGCTGTAAAACATTTGTAAAATGTATTTTATTTTCAACCAAGGCTGCATTTATTGGATTAAAATACCAACAATTATAATATTGTGGATAATTACTACAATTCAAAATTATTTTCTATTGCAATACATTGTATTATGTACTTTATTCCTGCACATTTTCATTTTTGGTGAACTATTCCTAAACTTATAATTGGCAGTGTATCAAATTGGTTATAATGTCTCCTACGGATTAATTTTGATATATATGATTTGTGAATAACAGTATGATTGTGATTGCTACACCATCAACAATACACACTTTTGGCACAACAGAAGCCAACATAAATAAAATGTAATCAATAATTTTCAAATTTAGTCAAACACGGTACATACAAATGCTAGCCCAATTAATACTTTAAAATGACTTTAAAGCAATGTAAAAAGTAATGGGAGATGAAGAGAGAGAAGTCCAACTAAACCTAAATGTTTGAAGGATAGAAACATGTAATTTTCCAAACCATGGGCATTTGTTCACATGTCTATTGTCATACTAAAGCATGAAAAAGCCCTTCCTCAAACCGCTGCCATAACTTCAGAAACACACAAATCTATAGAATGTCACTGTATGGTGTAGCTTTAAGATAAAGGGGTTGAAACAAACCCGTTAATTAGAAGGGGGTGTTCAAATACATCTTAAGTGATCCTGATCCATTTGTTTTTCAACTTGACCATGACTTGAAATAAACCCTTAAGGTGTACAGGGACTCTCTGGTAACCAACTGATTGCACTTCAGAAGCTGTTAACATGTTGGAGCCAATTTAGAGAGATTTGAGACCCTGTTTCAACTAGATTTCATGACTCCATTTTAAGAATTTTCTAAAACAGCACATTCTGGGAGAAAATATCTATGTCCTAAATATACTCTGTTCCCTAGTGTTTGGTCCAAGATCCAAAAACAGAGCATCAGCCACTGCAATGCAGGGAAAAAGGACAGGGCAAGCAAACACAAGAATGCTCTCACATGGCTTATACTCCAATTCCAATTGTGTGAGCTGTTTTTCAGTGGTAAATAGATAATGTTCACATTGTTTGGGAAAAGCTCATCAGTCTTGCTTGAGAAACTGACTGAATCATTGCCATGAAGTAACTGAAGACGGGACAGTATCAAACACTGAATTAATAGTTCTTTTGTCAGGGGGATTTTCTGAATATTGCTCAAGCCGTTAAGAAGATTTCTTAGTGTTACAAAAAGTGTGTATGTACACTATTTTGTTCAAAAGTTTGGGGTCAGATGTTTTTATACGAAAAGGAATTACTACCTTTATTAAACAAGGAAAGATTAAAATACTACATTGTTACAAACAAAAAAAAATCACTTTATACTAAGTGGCCTTAACTACCATGTACTTGTATATACTGTAAACTTACTGTGTTCATACTGTATTGTAAAACACTTTTGCTGCAATTGAGGAGGGATACATGTTTAAGGTTAGGGACAGGTTTGGTGGTATAGGTAAGTTTAAGGGCAGGTTAAGGTGGAGGGGATGGGTCAACAGTGTAATTAGAAATGTAGGTTAAATACAAAAATGTATTACAGATGTAATTAATAGGTATATTTAGAATATAAGTACAATGTAAAACCATGTATGTACACAATATGTGCATTGTACAAAATTATTAATTTTAAAAGTCCACATATATTGTAGATAGTAGTTAAGGCCACTTAATTTAAAGCGGGACCTCACGATTTCCACAATAATATTTACTGTAGCAGCACAACTGTTATAAAAGTTTCTTGAGCACCATGCATGCATGATAACTGAAAGATCATGTGACTAATGGCTCCTGAAAACTCAGCTTTGTCATCAGGGGGATAAATTACACTGTAAAATATATTCAAATAAAAACAGATATTTTAAATTGTAAAAATATTTCTTAATAGATTACAGTTTTTACAGTATTTTTGATCAAATAACTGCAACCTTGATGAGAATCTTTCCTCCCAAAACCATTATAAAATCTTACCAATACCCCAAAAGATGATGACGTTAAGAATATAACAATAAAGACACATATCTAATATAAACAAATCAAGATGCAGGAAATAATGCAAAAGAACTTATCATAAAAGTACTGCCAACACTTCTAGTAAAGGCTTCTATCATTTTACAGGCCCAGCTACAATTTTTTCTTTGCCCTGCAGCCAAGCAAAACGAAACTCTTAAAATATAATGATTATCCCCTTCACAGTGGGAGGGATGAACTTAGAAAAATCTAAAAGTTGTTATAATGGTTGCTACGCCCCAGCGTTCTCTTCATCCCAAACACACATGATGACAGAGTATCTCACGTTACCAGAAGACTGACACTTTTCTGTTTCAAGACATGCGCAAACACGTATGAAAGTCATGAACACATGCTCACACTTGCACGCGCACACACGAACGCCCGCATGCTTTGACATGCTCCAGATGTGTCAGCATTGAGTTACATCACTGAGATGTGGTGGGTGACCTTTCAGTGGACTTTGCTGCTCGAGCTGCATTGCTTTCATCAAAGTCATATGAGGAGAGGCATGAAACTGGATATGGACCAACTGGACCAAAATGTGGGCACTGAGCATTAATGTCAACTGCTCCCAGCGCTACACAATGTTGGGTTTTCCATTGCCTTTTTAACAATTAGCAAACAATGAGCCATCGGAGGTGGATTGTTCTTTGTTTAAGATTTATCTAAGGCTCAGGAGTCAAATCAAAGATTCTGTCATCATTTTCTCACCCTCATGTTATTTCCAAAACTTTTTCCTCCTTCAGTGGAACACTAAAGAGATTGTTAGCATGATGGTGGCACTGGCTGTAAATCGGCTCTTAGACAAAGTTGTCAACACGTGTTTGAAGAGTTCAGCTAATGTTTTCATGTGTAAAAGCACATCAGAACAAACCCACTTAGCTTTTGTTCATGCTGTTTTTACTTACTGCCTATCACAAAGACAGCATATCCACCCAAGTCTTCTGAAGCAAAAATATCAAAGGGAAAAAAGTTGTTATCTGAGGTTATCAGCTCTAAAAACAGCAATAGCGCTGCCGAACAAAACACGCTACATGTGTGCACACGCATAAAAGCACAGCAAAACAGACACGTGAAGCAAATGTTTCAAAAACACAGCAAGAAAGGAATGCTAGTGCAGATAAGGAAAGTCCTTCAATGCATATGGTCAAGAATTTTTGTTGGGTGAAATCATATAATTTTAACAGGTCGTATAATTTGCTTAAGTTGTGTTTAAAGGCACCAAATGAAATTTACAAAATAATTACTGTTTGTAGAACCCCATGCCATTGGTCCCATCCCCAAATCATGTCACTGGACACAACATATACAAGTCAATCTACGAATAGCTTATTTATAGTTATTAATATTAAGCTTGGAGGAAAAAGTACGTTAGCACACATTTTTTTTTAAGAAGCTTTATGTTTAAGGACCCTGGATTGGAACACTTACATGTATAACTGAGCAATTATTTTCTAAAGGAGCTTATCCCTTTGAAGTGCAAACAGCACAAATGTGGGATAATCATAATGCCATCAGTTCTAGTTTGCCCATTTTAAATAAAAGCCACTGGTATAAACAGCTCATCACTATTGCTTACGTATGAAATCAGCTTTAGCCGGCTTGTTATTTTTCTCGTTCTTTTTATCCTGAGGCTGTTGTTCCTGAACTCATTCATCTCTATACTAAACCAACCACAAAACTGACAAAACACAGGCTCCCATAATAACATCTCAATAGCATGTCTAATTATAAGAAGAAAAAAGACCTGTCAATTTAAAATGGTTAATTTAAATCACAAAGAGTGAATAAACAAACATTTGTATAACAAAAAGTAAATATTACATAAGTAACAGTGCATTCAATGGATAATATACTATACTTCTGTGCTATCATTTTGATCTTGTTCTTGAAATAATTTAATCAAAGCTGCATTTATACAACCAAAAATATACGAACTGTTTTTTATTACAATATATTTAAATGTGTAATTTATTCCTGCACTTGCAAACCTGTATTTTCACAGACATTACTTCATCTGTGATGTATCACTTTAATACAGCTGTAAAGTAAGTTTATACAGAGTCTATTCCTCAAAACCTCATTTTTTTATCCATGCAAAGTTCAATACGGCGCCTGCCTAAGAATAAGGTCTATTCAATTTCAGACTCTTCATTTAAGTGCTTTTTTTAAGCACTGCTGATATATGCAATTAATTAAATAAATCATCTGGGATGTCTCATTAGCCGGGTTTCCATCCAAAGTTGTGAATTAAACTTGCAAAATTGGAATATCGCATGAAACATTTGCGAACAAGCACCGTTTCCATCCAACGAGTCAAAGAGAACAAAATCATCACTTCCTGATAAACTAGCACTATACATCACTAAGAAAAGTAGGAGAAGCTACTGAATATAATAATTTTTCTATATAATAAATGACTTGCACCTCAGAACGAGCAGACGAAACACAATGAATGCAGTTATTGCTTTCAGAGGTGGATGCTGCTGTTTGGGAACACAGTCTTTAACAGTGCTGAGAAGCAATTATGCAATTATACAGAAATATTTTGAAGACGGACTTTGCTCAAGCGTTTCCGAATGACCATATAACAACATTTCAGATGCTGTGGAACAAGATCGGTCCGCTGGTAAATCAGGATTTACTGTCACATAGTACAGTCACATTAATTTTTGATGTGCTTGGAGGAATTTATTCGCAAAATGCATTTCCATCTCCCATTATTCGCATTAACCCCTTTTCGCACAAGTCAAAAAACACGTCAAGCGATCAGAAAAACCTTTTTGTGAATTAAGGCATTTTTATACGAAATTCAGCGTTTTCATCATTCGATTCTGATGCGATAATCCAAAATGCGCATAAAAGCAAGGTAATGGAAACCCAGCTATTGTGAAGCAAAAAATAGACTAATTATCGTCACATTTTATATTGCATAAATGCAAGTAACCCATCGGTGGGGTAAAGGAGAGGTTGGATGTTTGTTTGCTTTGAACAGGGTAGCATTTGGCTCTAATCATGTAAGAGGGGTGTCAGATATTAAATATTTAACAGCTCTTGGGCCATTTGTGCTAGGTGTTTGACTGTGGTGAACCGCCCCTCTGAGCTCCTGCCGCTGTGAGTCAGTCAGGGCTCTGCCCACAACCTCAGCTGCCACACGACACTCACCACCCCGACCCTTAGGGAGTAAGCATTAAGAGTGCAGAATGAGAAGATTATGTTGACTAATTACAAATGCAGGGTCTTCTGACCCCAAAATGCCTTGCTTTGAAAAATCACTAGCTTGAGCCCTGTGTGTTCTGAATAAATGACTTACTTAAAAGATTTTCTGTGCACTAAACTGGGAAAGGAGAAAGTATTTTGCCATCATAAAAATGATAAACATCACCTTCAAAAGGAGAACAGGTACGGCTCAGAGTTACTGTGATATTGAAATGGTAAATTCCCCCAGCCAATGGCATATTAATCTTATCTTAACACCACATATTGTTAACGGTCCAACAAGATGTGTTGAAACATGCTTGTTACTAAGTGTTTGGTACGTTGTTCTGCTTAGTAACCAATACCCCACGTTCACCCTGATAGACACAAGCTACAGACTTGAAATGTCTTCAGAGATAAATTACAAACTTCTTACGCTGACTTAACGAGCCATGTTAAGGTTTGACTGATCTGATTGTGACTGATGTTGATTTGATGTCTTTCATGAGTACCTAAAGCCAATAAAATGCATATTTCATGTAATTCCTTTCAAGCCAACATCATTAATATTGTAAATGATGTGTTAAAGAAGCATGTTGACATTAAACTGAATGAAATATTAGAAAAACCATGAAAGGACTGCTTATATAAATGAGAGAAGACAACACTAACATATCTTTGGTAACTCTCATATCTTTCAATATCTGTGTCCAACCAAACTAATATAATTTTGGTAGAAATGCATACAGGTTGCATGACATTCCCTCATGTTTAAAAAAGGTTGACAACTATACAAGGTAAATAAAAATCCTATTTATTCACCCCTGATATACGGTTTCAGACTTTTCAGAATTATAAAAGGAAGTAAAATACCAATGACAGTTCATTTTACCAGCCGATTTCTGATTAAATCACCACGTAATGTGAGAAAGTAATGGAAGTCTGGCATATAGACACAACAGCAGAATCACAAAATATGACATGACAGTAAAATTTCCCTCTCAGAAGAGAGATATATCAGCCTATGTGCAAGTCTCAGCCGTTGACTCCACATCTGATCTGCACTGGTTCTGGTTATGTTCTGATTATGTTCCAGTTAGAGTAAGAAAAGTTGTATAGAAAGTCTTTGGGGGGAAAAGAGAAAAAAACTCAATGTTTATTGTCAATTGAGCAAGTTAAACAGCCAAGAGCATTCCAGCATTTAAAAAAGCAACATCACAATTGTGGTGTCTACAAATGGTTGAAACGTAGCCGAGGCTTTGAAGTTGTTTCCTGCTCTCAGGCAGTTCCCGTTCTTAAAGGCAATTGGGGTTTCAATCCAACAGGTCCAAGTTCTTGCTCCCCCTTCACCCCTTCCAAATTTCTTATTTTTCCCTCCTCAATTTACTGTAAAGTACTTCACAATCTCCCTAAACAAGAGCAAAACCACCATCCATTGAACCAATTTGATAAATCGCAGAGATTTATAGGAATTGGCTTTCAAAAATGTAAGCCACCGGCAACCTCGCAGTCCAGTTACAGGAAACAACATGAAAGCATTTTAAGATGTTTGAGCCAATTGCAGAATGCAGAGCGTAAACCATCTGGTATATTCGACTATATTCTATAAACATCTGAAACCTGCATCTAGCCACATACTCATTAAGATGTCATAGCAAAGTGGCATGTTTACGAGGTAATTTTCTGTTCGTTTACATGTTTAATAAAACTTTGATGGCTGATTTCGGGCTGAGAACAGCTGCGGAGCAATTTCTGACTTCTTGATCAGCGAAAACTATTTTATGAATACCAGTTATCAAAACAGTTATTAAAAATATCTGACGTGGGAATGTAAATTCTGCGATACAGAGACAGAATGTGCCGGAATATGATGATGATTAAAGGATTTAATGTTAAACGAAGTAGTAGGGACCATGATTACATGGTAAACAGTTTGTGGTAGTCTTTAATGGTTTGCAAAACAAGCAAGTTGAACTTTATAGTTCATTGTCACAGGGTGTAACAAGAGGAAGGACAGAACAGCACATACTGTTCCTACAGTCGGTATTACAATCACTGTTAAAACAACAAAGCATATTTAATGGGCAGATAAATAACTTTTCAATTAACCAACTAGTGATTTGTAGCTAATTAACTTGCTGTAAAGCACTTATCATGCAGTTTTCACTTTTTAAGTGCTATTTGAGTTACAGTTATTAACACTGATTTCATGTATTGATTTTATTAAAATGGGAGCGGCTGTTGGGCTTGATGTGGCCATTACGGAATTACGTGCATGTGTCACGAAACCCAATGAAACAACATGAAATTATTCTCACAATACGCATGTAATTAAGGAATTATGGTGAGGATCAGCTACTTCAGAGGCCGTTCTGGATTTTTCATTTCCTTTTGATACTCCTTTACCTTCTTAAAGGTAAAGTATTTTACATTAAGTTTTGTGCAATTATTATACAATTTAAAAAAAATTGCATAATAAAGTTGGTGAAGAAGTTTTGGGCTGGTAAGACGTTTTGTAAGTCTCTAATGCTCACCATGGCTGCATTTATTTGATTAAAAATACATTAAAACTAGTCACGTGAAACATTATTATAATTTTTTTTTTTAAAAACTTATATTTGAATATATTTTACAATGTAATTTATTCCTGTGATGACAAAGCTGAATTTTCAATTGTCCAGTCTTCAGTGTCACAGAGTGCCTCAGATATCAAATATTCTGATTTGGTGCTCAAGAAACTTTCTTATTAATGAATGTATTCATAATAATATTGTAAATTAATTAATTTCTTATTAACTTTCTTAAAATTTCTTATTTTTATTACTTATTTTTTTTATTCTTATTATTATCCTTAATATTAGTTCTTTAATAATCAGTTCTTTCTTCTTATTATTAATGTTTAAAGCAGTTGTGCTGCTTCTGATAGAAACTGTAATGCATTTCTCCAAGACTCTTTGATCATTACAAAGTTCAATTAATTTATGAATTTCTTCTTCTATATTACATATATATATATATATATATATATGTAATATAGAAGAAGAAATTCATAAATTAATTGAACTTTGTAATGATCAAAGAGTCTTGGAGCACAAACATTTAACCTGTTTGAGCTTATACTAATCCTAGATTTGCTCAGTGACGCACCTGCTGTAGTAGTACTATATATATATATATATATATATATATATATATATATATATATATATATATATATATACACATACATACATACATACATACATACATATATATATATATATATATATATACATACATATATATACATATATTATACATACATATATACATATATATATATATATATATATATATATAGTACTACTACAGCAGGTGCGTCACTGAGCAAATCTAGGATTAGTATAAGCACAAACAGGTTAAATGAAATGCTACAGTCAGGCCAAAAATCAACCAAATTTACATGGAACAAAACATGCAGAACACAATAATGTCTTCTTTGCGAAAGGCCCTCATGTCCACATTTACATTCACATTTATTCATTTAGCAGATGCTTTTAACTTACAAACGAGGAATAACACAAGCAATTTGTCATTGGAGCCAAAAATATATGTAGTAGACCATGCTGCTACATCAAACATAACAAACTCAATTGAAAAAATTGCTGATGTTGGCCAGTGATATACTTGTGTCCTGTTATATTAAAACAAACAATACATTTACCTCTATATATGTAAATTAATTCATTATCATAACATGCATTTACGTAAATCAAAATTTTATCGATTGACACTCATAATTAAAATACACTAAAGCTTCATGTGCCACCTTAAACGATGCAAGAAGCATCAATGAAAGCTTAATGGCAGCTGCTAAGACTGATAAGAGCAGAGATAGAAAAGCAGGGAAGCAGAGAGACTGTGACGGGTGAGGTGGGGCCGGGCTGGCGTACAAGGGCCCCAGCTGCCCGGGTGTCAGGGTTAGTGGGACTTGGAAGCAGAGAGATAATCAGCTTTATTAGTGCTGCTAAAACCAATTTAAGAGCAGACTCGGGGGATCAGACGGGCCAGCTGTCCACGCCGCCCCCACTCACTTCTCTTAACCACCCCATTTCAGTTCATTCAAAACACAACCCAAAACAACAGGTATTTTAATTCAATTAGCAAGCATCCGTTCGGCCTTCTATTAAAAGGTAATGTGACAATAATTATGCAAGAACCATTTCGGAAACAATTAATGCACACCTGTTGTTACAAAAATATCTCACCAATTATCAAATAAGTAAATAAATGCTAGCGGTTTCACAAGCAAATATTATAGAACAATATACATTTATAGATTTAGCATTGCCTGTGTGTAGATTGGCTTGAAGTACCGAGAATGTTCACACGATATAAAAAAAGCACCCAGAATGCGCGTACAATATATAAATGCAATGCATACATAATCAATAGTGAGTGTGATGACATCACAGAATTTCCTTGACTGGCGTCTGCCTTGTAATTACACAGTGGAAAGGAAACCACGAGAGGAAGGCGGAGGGGGGTGAACTCAGAATGAGGCCACAGTATACTTAGAAAGAGAGGCTGAATTTCCGAGAGCCTTGTGATGAGGTGGCCCAGACAGGCAACTTTAAAAAGTCTCACCTAAACCACTTTCCAGTCGGCAAAAGAGAGAGAGAGAGAGATAAGTCTACGCCACCTCACTCTCAGTCACAACATTCTGACTGGGAATGAGAGCACTGTCTGCCTGCAAGTGCAAGCGAGGTGATTACTAGGTTATATAAAAAAGCTTGCAAAAATTAACTGTAGTTAAATACATAGAGGTAGCAAGTGGTGTCATTATTTTAGTAAATCAGAATTAAGGGGAAATTAATGTTGCGGTTTGGTTTTGCTTTAAAAGGGAAAGCAATAACCTTTAAACCATTGGCCTAAAAACGTACATGGGGTCAGACAACGGTGAGGGGATGGAAGAGTGAATGATGCACAGACAGATTAGATAATGTGCACATAACCTGTCACAGCTCTCTAGATGCAGATCGACACACTGACACATTCACCCCATCACTTAAGGTGGGATAAGGTGAATGTGTCAGTGTGCTGATCGTTCGCCTTTAATCCTGCCAGTATACAGTGATCCCCAAAATCACTTCGTACACTTAGTTAGACACACAAAAAAGTCGCTAGTTGTCATATGATAAAATAATAAATATACTGTTTAAATGAAGACAAAGAAAACAAAAAAATAACTACTTTATTCAAAAATGTATTCTCTTCCGTGTCAGTCTTCCCCAAGTGTTCACGAGTTACTTGTGCGTCGTGGTTCTCTCCTGAACGTGTGTCGAAGACTGACACAAAAGAAAAGAAATTGTTGAAAAAGGTCATTATTTTTGTTTGCAAAGCTACTTTGTTTGGTGTGTAAAAATTTAAAAGCCATGTGTAATAGCCTGCACATCCACTTTTAGCTGCAATAACTTGAAGTAATCAATTTCTGTCATTTAATGCGTCTCACATCGTTCTGATTTGAGAACGAGTCAATCTTTTGTTCGTTATCTGGCTCGGCTCGGTGTTCATCTTCAGTTCTTTCTTCACAGCAGTTCAGTCAGTGTACTGTTTGAGTAAATGAATTACTCCGGGATATTGGTTTGTTTGAACTCAGAGGGAGCGTCAGTCACATTAAAAAAGTTAACAGCTTAAGTCATTTGTGGATTAATGCGTATTAGAGATGCGAACCATTTAAAACGATTCAGTTCGATTTGGTGAACTGGTTCAAAAAGATCGGGTTACATGATACGAATGATTCGTTCGTGAACCGGATATCACAAACTGCTTTGTTTTGATCTCTCTCTCACAACAGACACGGAAGAAAAGACAATGCTGAATAAAGTCGTAGTTTTTGCTATTTTTAGACCAAAATGTATTTTCTATGGTTCAAAAAAAATCTAACGGACCCTCTGATGTCACATGGACTACTTTGATGATGTTTCTCTTACCTTTCTGGACATGGACAGTAGACCGTACACACAGCTTCAATGGAGGGACTGAGAGCTCTCGGACTAAATCTAAAATATCTTAAACTGTGTTCCAAAGATAAACGGACGTATCATGGGTTTGGAACGACATGAGAGTGAGTTATTAATGACATAATTTTGATTTTTGGGTGAACTATCCCTTTAATATTGTTTGGAAATGGCCGTGGTACTCTTCGCAGACTGACGGCAGTAACAATTGCTTCTCTAAGATTGTTTGGATATTTGTATCCAATCTAATACAATTATTTCTTATGATTTTTTTTTCTTTAGGGAAAAACTAAATATTCTGTAATATTTCAGAATTCTGAAAATCAGAAAATTAGGGAAAAAAAGAAAAAGAAAAAAAATATTACATTCTCACAAATTGACTCAAAAATGGATTACAATAAATAGAAAACTGTCTGAGAACAATATGCGCTTTACAGGTTTCACGAGGGGAATGTCCTCATTAATCGACTGTCCCTTATCTCTCAAGCCAAACAGTTTAATAAACAGGATGCAGATATGGATGACGCAGCAGAACACACTAAGCATGTCGCGTGGCACCTTTCCCTGGATCCAACGGTCCACGTGGAAACTAAAACCCTGGGCTTTATCAATACTTGTTTGGGTGACCTAATGTAGCACATCCTGATTTTTGACACCCTAAGCTCCTGTCTACCTGCATAGTGTGTCACCCTGCACGTATGTGTGTGTGTGTAAGCATACACAGAGGGAAAACACCGCTCCCTCAAGCCTGCTTGAGCCAAATCCAACTTAATCCGCTGTTTAACAGTTGTTTAAATAACGTCTATTAACATTAACTGGGCTGCTGAATGGGGGGCATTTACCTCTTGCAAAAACAGACAGCGGGGCCTCGTGGGGCACCTAGAGCAGCATTTAATTTGAACAAAAAAGCAGTCATTCTCCGTGCTTGTTTATCCTTTTTGATTCTGATCAGATGAGGACAGGCGATCAAACGTGTCAACACATAATGCCATCAAAATTCATGCCACAATATAAATCTGTGTGCATAATATTTTATATGTTAGCAGATTGTTCATCTGTAAGAGAGCTGAATGTGTCTTCTGTTCCAATAGCTGCTTTCAGAGGTAATGTGGCAGCAGGTCTGACAGCAGTGGGTTAGAGGTGTGGCACATTAACTCATAAGAGGGCAAACACGGCTAAAAAAGGCTGGCTTTCTAACAGGGCTTCAGGGGATAGAGTGATTTACTATGTCTCTGCTGCATTATAAACCCCTCTCTGCTTTAATGAGCTCTTGACAAGCAGCATGTTTGCACAGCGTTTTCTTTTATTTTGGGAGCATGACTTTCTGATTGCTGAAAACATTAGGCGAGTATTCATTCTCGTGCCTGAACGCAACCCTTTCAATGCTGCACACGTTACGAGGAGCCTATTTACAGCTCAGCCACGGTTGTATAAGACAATACTTTAGTCCTGATGACTGTATAGTAAACAGTAGAATTACACAGTAATGTTGCATAGTAGACGTAACAGTTTCTTACCGTGTCATTTTAAGGTGAATCAAAAAAGGTCTCGCTTCCAACACCTCATCCATAGTGCAACATCCGTGATGATGATTTTCATTCCCTAATAACAGCTAGATACAAATGCATATATCTTATGAAACAGATCTGTTTCTCTGTGACTCTACCGCAATTTGATTCAAATAACATACTGGTGTGGGCTGGATATGTACCAAGAGCCAAGGACTTTGGGAGTCTGGGACAAGAACAAACAGGGCAGATGGCATTTGGTACAATTACATGGATGTCATCCAGGTCTGCTCAGAAGGTCAAATCCTTGGGTCTGGATCTTTCAGTCACTGTACAGAGATACTGTAAGGCCACAACACTTGATTATATAATTGTATTTGGATGCTATGGTGGAAAATCCTCACACCCCTACGGAAAACATATCAAATGAAATGGAAACATAAAATCGAGCAAGTAAATATTTACAACTGGTAAAAGCTCAGGCAAAATAGCATGCGCCACAATATTTGTCTCACACCACCTCTGCTGCCAGAGGTCATCCCAGCATAATCACGTTTCTCGACTTAACACCTACGCACCCTAAAGCAGGGTGTGACACCCACATAAGTGTGTCACCCACATGCCGAACCAAAACAAAGCAGACTGAGCTGTAGCTTACCTGAGGTAACCAGACACCTCCTTAAAGGAGAAGAGTTAGCCTCAAAGTATTTGCCAATTGGAAGAGCATTTAAGCCTGACAAACAGTAAACAAGGGCATCAGCGTGTAACTGACTGATTGCATCTTAGAGACTGGTTGTAGATTGATATTTAGAGAGACTATGTATTAGATTTATGAACTGCAGTGCAAGCAAAATATCTATTTTGTGCTAAAAATGGACAGCACTCAAGAAAGGCGAATTGTTTATGCAAATTCACATATATATATATATACAGAGTATCAATATATCAATTATATACTATAAACTACATAAAAAGAAATGCTTGTTATGTCGGTGTGGATAGCCTTGTAAAGAAAAAAAAAGAAAGAAAGAAATGTAAAAAGTCAATGTGCAAATAACGGGGTAAAATATTTTTTAAAAGTTTTAAAACTTAAAATAATTGTCGGCTATAAAAGATATCACATATCTGGTTAACAAACTTTGGAAAAAAGGCAACATAATACTGTGGGGCACAAGTAATCCATTCACAATTTTACTAAAGGTTCATTAAATCCACAATCAGCAAACAGGCAGACTGAATGAATCGGTTTTGTGCAGGATCAGTGCCCACTGCCAGTGGAGTAATTGTCTGTTGAATTGTAAAACAAAAATTATTTTGCTGCAGGCATTCCTGTGTCAGACTTCCCAGAACTCAATGAAAGCGCCACCCCACCTTTTCCAGTATCTCTTGCTACTCTTGGTAAATAAACACCATCCGGATGCTCAGGAAGGAGGAAGAGTCTTTGGAAGAAAACAAAAGACAGTAGGTTAATGGTTTAATAATGAGTGCATGCCCTAAAACAAATGAATTTTAAACAATAAAAAGTGGTCTTTCATATTTGTAAGTTATAATACAATCAAGAAATTCCTGAAAGCATTTGGATATTACTCCTCCCTCGTGGTTGGGTGGCTGATCTGATGGAGTAGTATGTTTATTGTTTGTTGGCTAAGCACACATCCAGTGCACCTTTTTTTTATAGAAGGGGAGGAAAATGACTTCAAGACAAGGCAAGAATGTGTTATCCTGAAGAAACTCAAGAATGTTCTAGTCACTTAGGCCTCCAAGCTCTTCTGCCAATAAACACAAGAGAAGTATAGACAATAATGTACACCTTATTAACTCACTATTTGTATATGCAAGCAATACTTAAGGAATCTAATGCACACTAATATGGCATTAATATGAGGCAATCACAAGTATGAAAAATGTAGTTGGTTAGAGCTCACCTACAAGTTACACATCTCTATGATTGTTAGCAACACAGAGAACTAGAAACATCATTAAAAATATATATTTTAAAAACAGAAATATAAACTGAAATACGGAAAGCACAATCCACAGCAAAGGCAGCAGCTACATGAATAAATTCCACAGCTTTGTCTCACTATCATTAATAGGGCTAATAGATAGCAGGTGAGGAAGAGATGCAACAATGTCAACACCGCAATCAGAACCAACCACTGGCAGATCTCCAAAACTCCAATTGCCAAGTTAAGGTTTAATGGAAATGCCCTAAACAAGCTAGATAAAGACTAATGACCAGCACTATAAAGTTAATTTGCAAATGAATGTTTCATTAAAGAGAAATATTAACTAATTATGCAACTTAGTGGCAACATTTTATGAAAGGTAATGTTGAGATAGTTAGTACTTATGTGTTCCATTTTTCTATCAGCTGACGTGCTCTCTTCCAGTATTGTTGATCTTTAAGTCAATATGGAATCAATCCTATGTCGTTTTTTAAAAGAATAGTTCACCCGAGAAATAGATAATCACTGAAAACGTGCTCACCTTCAGTCCATTCAAATGGTTTCTTAATCGAAACATTGCATTACAACAATTAGCATTGTAGCATCACTTGCTTACCAGTGGATCATTTACATTGAATGGGCGCCGTCAGAATGAGAGTTCAAACAGCTATCACAATAATCCACACGACTCCAGTCCATCAATGAATGTCTTGTGAAACCAAAAGTTTGAAATAAATTATTTATTAAGACCATTACAAAGAACCCAAAATTTGAGTCTATCTATAATATTGCTTTCTCCACTAAAAAAGCGGTCTTGCCTGAATCAGGAGAGAACTATGCACAGATCAAGCACTGTTTATACTGTAAGTGAAAACATACCAATAGAGTTCTAAATAAATATGTTGCTGGATGGCGCCCATTCTAAAGGGACCACATTTTCCCAAATCTGTTCTGATGAAGAAACAAATTCATCTACATCTTTTCAGCAATTAAAAAAAAATTGACTCTGTTGGTTAATCCTGACTAGTAGCAAAAACTAGTCTGGCTCAACTACGCATAATGCTGCCTTTCTGGAAACATAATAGTGAGAGGTTATAGAAATACTACCAAATGATGATTAAAAAAATAAATAAATAAATTAGCAATGGGATAATCTTCAGGCTATACGTTCTTGTCAAAAAGTCTCCAAACAATCAACTGCAAACAGAAAATTAGCTGACTGTGATTTATCAGAATATCAAAGCTGCCCTTTTCCAAGCAGAGAAAATTCATGATGATCACTGGTTCACTTGTCAAATTCACTTGCATCACTGCAACTACTTAAAAATAAACATTTTCTTTGTTCACATATCCAGAGTGTGTTAGGACCAATGTTGGTGCCTATTTAAAAATAAGAAATGTGTGTTTATTTTTATGTTTAAGCAGCAGTTTGCTCGCTAGGAGTAGTAAGGTAATGTGCTTTACCATACACATACATTTAATTGAATTTGCCACCCATGAGATAAGCAAAATGGAAATCCAGTTTTGCTCTAAAATGCAACAAAAACAAAACAAAACAAAAACTGCAATAATAGGGATAACTCTGCTGCCATGCCCACTTGACCTATTGTTCTATAAATGTAATCTGCTTGTGTGTTCTGATAGGACAACATGGTGTTCACTGTGTTTTTATTTAATCCTTTTTTGACTGTCTGGAACATTTCCTTCCCAACAAATCTAACTTACTAACCAATCGAGCAAAGCCCAGGCCTTTTAAAAGTAAAAAAAAAAAAAAAAAAAAAAAAAAAATATTGAAAAATGCAAAACCCTTAAGTGACCAGGCAAGCATAAATAGGAAAAAACAGCTTTCTCCCTTGATTAAAGTTTCTAGCATCCACTTTTTTGCCCTAGCAGATCACAGGTCATTGTCTAGCTGATGTTACATGACCCCAGTGGGGGTTTTTGTTTCCTGGAATAAGCCTGTGCTTCTGAAATGGGGGCGGATGGAGTAAGTGTCCTGTCCCTGTGATGTTAGTTTGTGCTGCCAAGGCTGCGGTGCTCATACAGAGTCTAGACTCTGGTACTGTTTTAATGAGATTTGCTGTGATTAAGGTAGTCCTCATAATACAGGCAGAAAACTGACCAACCTTAGCTGCCAAAACAACTTTAATCACTTTTTTTCTTCCGAACATACAGTTATACAAGTATGCAGACAAATAAAATGTAGTTTGGCGAGCTACACAATATGACACACTGCCATTTGAAAATGAAGGCATCAGAACTTTCACCACATTTGAATGTAAGGAGGTAATTCAAGGCTACGGGCCCAGGTGGACAGCAGTGGTTTGAGGTGTTATGTGACATGCAGCAATGAGAGGAATGACTGCAGCTGGTGGGGGGCTTTAAGACAAGCAAGAGGCCCCAGGACATTCTCAGATGGACTGTCCAGTGTACAGCCCATGTTTATGACAGGTATGCTACAAACCTACAGACTTCACAGTGTTCAGATTGCATCACAGACTTATGAATATGATCATTATGAGTAGCATGACATTTTCTTACAAAGGTAAATTCAGATTCTAAACTGCAGTAAGGTGTAGTTTTAGGTTGTATTCACACTTGCTTTGATCGATTGATCTGAATCAGATTTTGAAATCGAACTATGCTGGGTCATTTTCACGATGCACTTTTTTGGTCAGTGGATGGATTGCATTAATACAAGAAAAAAATTAAATAATGAAAAATAAATCATTTTAAATATAAGCTATAACTGAAATAAGGCATCACAACATTATAAAGAGAATTATGAAAAATAATATTAGAGATTTGCAGAAGATTATATCAATATAATACATTAAGATAAACTCTGAATTAGCATGAAATGTAAACAAATTTCACCTCATTGACAAAAGGGGTATATATGAAAAAAAAAAAAATCACACACACACATATACATTATATATATATATATATATATATATATATATATATACACAGTGCATCACTGTTGCGATCATATGAAACAATTTCAAAGGGATATTTCAATTTGACAGCTTAGCCAAAATGGCACTTTTTAGGAAATTAGAGAGAATCCTTTTGAAATGTCCACTTACGCACCAGCTGACCTCTACAAAAAAGCAACGGTGAGTGCGCAATGCAGGTAGAGTTCACCACAAAACATCCAGAGATCAGGTTGCTCAGTGATCTAGCCCTGTGAGCACTGTAGCGTGCAGTGTAAGTTGTTCAGATAGCAGAGGATCATGGTTTTCTGGTGAGCCACGGGCAACATCGCAAGCCAGAGACACTTTCTTCTGTCTGATCCAAGCAGCTAAGGATGCTGCATTCCTGATGCATTCCACAGGTAGTAAAATAATCTGTTTGTTGCAAATAAAAAAGCAAATTCAGCACTTAACTACTCGCAGAGTAGAAGGGTTTTTTCTCTATATGGTGTGAAAACAGTATAGATTACAGATTAAGTACAGATTAACATAAATGCAAAAGGACTGTGATGTCTATTGGAGAAATGCCAGGTCAGTTTGAGAAGTCACACACCAACCTACGTTGAAGACAGATGAAATGGCGTGGCGGGAAAAGAAATGTTGATTATGGAAAACAGGTATGATAACCTGATGAGAAAAGATGAGATGAGAAAAGATCTTAAAAGAGAATGAAGTAGGTGGGATGTTGTACACAGAGTTGCTGGACTGTGAGAAAATCCGGCAAAGCTACATCCCTGATAATCTTTGTGAGTGGGCAGATCGGCATGGAAATACGAAGATAATGTCAAAAGCAAACAGTCCGAACCAAGATCTTATCAGACGGTTGTCTTCACATCATGCACCTTAACTCAAAAAGAGCTACAAAATCTTTGCAGAGTAAATCATCTTTTTTTTTTTTTTATCAAATTAAACATCTAAGTCTTTTTTATATATTTCCTTAAATGTCCATCAAATGGCCACAAAACCACAGAGTTAACTTGAGAAGTTCAACACAATAGGATGAAGTGCTCATTTACAAAAAGAGAAGAAAAAAAAACTATCAATGAAAACTTTGCATTCATTTTTACCCTCCATTCTAAACTCTCAAATGGCCAAAATGAGTCTTCATTTCAAGAGCTCTGAAATTTCATCAAGCCTACCTGGCCAAAGAACAATCGCCCTTACCCTTCAGCAAAAGGACATCAAAGAAGCCACAAAGCATGTGTGCAAAGGCAAATAGTGAAGAGTTAATTCATTCCTCTAACAGTGAAGCAATGGAAGGGTTACAAAAGCACAACAGGGCAACCTAACAACCTCTGACCTCCTCTTCCTGCGGCGCTCCCAGGAGGAATCAAGTAACTCTGATGAAGCTCATATGATCTCAAAGTGATCCACACACCATTGTAGCTTAACCTTAGCTTGGGGGACTTGGTTAAGTGATCTCAATTCGTCATATGCAAAACAAAGATCTTGAACATCCGAGAAGCTTCGACTAAAACTGTAGAAAAATGCACTGAACATATTGCCTTTACAACACAGATACGCTCTATCGTTATCAGGCGTATCCTTTTCTGGGTGGCATAATGCAGAAGCATGAGCGTGTCATCAAGGGTTTGCAGAGAAACCTCCTAGGTGACTGGCCAGCAAGAGGATTTCCTCTCATACGCGCACGATACATATCTCAAACCAAACTCATATCTAGATGTGGCCTCGCCCGAGGATCTTACAACTCTCCCTGCAGTTTGGGGCTGAAAGGGAGAAGATAGCATTCAAAGCACCATGCCCAGAGAGTGACGCACGAACCTTCAGCATTTATCGGCACATCAGGCACATTCCTGTCAGTTCACGTTTTTTTTGACAGTACCACCAACACCAAGAAGTGAACCATGAGCATCACGATTCATCCAGCTTTAGACAAATGCAACAGAGAAACAATGTAGAGTTACACCTAGATATCAGATGCCAAGAAAAGACATGATTGAAGACGTAGAAAGAAAGATCTGCGGTAAATCTTTATTACGTCAAGCATTGCAACTCAATAACAAAGGCATTGTGGGGATGACTCTGGAAAACCCTTTTTTTCTTCTTCTCCAGATTAGGGATACGTGCTTTATAGGTACTAAATATGAGATTTACAAAAAATTAAAAGCAATATGTTTTTATTAATATATAATTAGATATTATATCTATCTATATTACTTATATTTTAGAAACTAGCAGATTTATACCAATCACAATAAAATATATTCATTCCAAGGACATGTATTTGAATAATACATTTTAATATATAATTTAGAATAAAAATGTCATTCATTTTAGTTTATTTTGCCAAATACTACAGAATTTGAATATTGGTCAGTATGTGAAAATGATCAACTTATCAGAACTGGCTATAATTATTAAAATCAGCATATATGTATCTATTTTCTGGAAAGTCCAAAGTTTAGAAATGTTCTGGAAGGTTTTTAGCTCAATATTACTAGGTGAAATTGCGTAAAGAACTTGATTATAACCAGATTTGAGTGATAAAACAATGGGATATTTCCTTGAATAGATCATAGCAAAGGCTATTTCTGTGCTATCTTCTATACACAGCTGCTCAAACCACCTGTTAACAACCACAGTATCACTGGAATGTCACAGGAAAAAGCTGTTTGTGCTAAAAAAGTAAGGGCTTGGTCTTCCTCTCCTTGTAAAACGAAGTATAGGATACACCAGCACAAGGGACATGGCACAAGTGAACACACAAAAAGTGTGGAGTTCAAGGAGAAATGGGGGTCAGAGGTGAACTCCTCCCATGACAGAGGTTCTCACATACTTGAGGGTGGGGGTTGAGGGGGTCCAGGGCATGTAATCAGAAGGGTGGAAGAGACCACGCTATAAGTTACACACCTGTCAGGCTTGAACATGGAGAGGTGAGAGAGGGTCACCACGCAATTTGTTTGCTCACTGGATTTTCTAAAAATACCGTGGCGAAGTTGCTGGACGATTCTTCTCGGTGTCAGCGCTTGAACAAGGTCACACGCTATGTTCAATGTGTGTGTACGCAGAAACATACACCCATAAATATCCAAGTGCCTTCTGGGAAATATACAAAATAACATGCGGTAAACTAATCGCAGTCTTGACAAAATTTGCAAAGCGCACACTCAATGGCAATTCTCACGGGACACCGAGGGGGTTTGAGATCTTTGACCACTGCGAAATATTTCACTTGTTTTTTAACATCTCATGCATTGAGACACAATTTTTACACTTCTTGATAAGAATTGTGAGACATAGGTTTGAATCTGGTCTGCTTCGTATTCCAGTCCCATTCCTCCTCTCTCTGCCTCTATCCATGTCCTCACTTTACTGTCCCATCAAATAAAGGTAAAAAAAAATCCCAAACAAGAAACGATATAAAGAGTAAGCACTGACACATTTGTAGTACCCTGAAGCATTTAATTAGAATTCAAAATCTTTAACATAATGCATTTAGAGGTTATAGGCCATTTGGAACAATATATAAATCTAGTATAGCAGAACAGCACCTCATCCGACATAGAATACAGTAAGTATGCAAAAATATGATTTTGTATTGCACTAAGTACATATAAAAACAACCAGCCAGAAAGCAAGTTGTTAAGTTTATAGAAATGACAAGAAGTTAAATATGTGGCAAGCGGTGCATTGAACAAAACTGCAATCAAAGGTTCACTGCTGCCCTCTAGTGGCCAAATCGAACTTTTCATTTTCGGCTTCCCAAACTGTGGCACTCTCCTTATCCAGGTTCTTAAAGTAGTGATACAACATCTCTATCATTAAACTAAAAAGCAGGCCAAACCGCACAGAACCACACATTACGGCAAAACCGGAGGCATTTTTCCAGGTCGCCGTCCCACTTCAGAGGCCTTTATTTTTTTTCTCCCTGGAAGTTTGTCATTAGCAGAGAGGATATTATGGTCGGGTCGCGTACTCAGGCACAGGCACTGCAAGCACAACATGGAGGAAAGAGTCGTTTATGAGTCACAGATGAGTGTCGCCTGCCTGGCACAAACATATTTGGCACCAGATAGCATCTAGGGCCAGACACCACACTCATGTTCGGCCCTCAGACAAGATCAGCATCAGTTCCATGTCAGAAAAGCAATGTTTAGACAAACAGGCAAGATCTTACTGTAAACAGTTAATCTGTAAATACGTTTCATTTTTATTTTTTCATTTTGTCACACTGTCTAATCAAGATATCACAACTGGACCTTACAGTAAAATACTTATTTGGTCGCTTAGTCAAACTTCTCCAGTCATTTGGTCTTTGCTTAAACTTTGTCCCTACAAGCTCATGTTCATTTGTCTCCCAAATACCAAAACTGAATCGGAAATCAATGCATAGAACCAAGCCTTGCCATTTAACGAAATGGCAGAATGACACTAACTTCTGTCTGATCCTGTACAGAAGCAACATAAAAACATTAAAAATAAAAAAAGAGGTAAATGTTATCCAAAACATCACTGGACCTCACTGACATTCATCATGAAAAAAACTAACCACCTTTAAAAAAAAAATAGTCTCTTTTAGAAGAAATTAAGGGGATAGTTCACCCAAAAATGAAAATTCCTTCTTCATTTACTTCAATTTATTTGTCACACAACATAGTCCAATGTGAAGTGGAATGATTCACGGTCCACAAATGAATGAATACAAATTTGAATTTAAAATAAAAATATAACTCAGAACAGACTTCATATAAATTAACAAATAAACAAAAACAGAATTTACAACTATGCTGGAGATCACAATTCGTGTAAGCAGAATTTGCTTTGAAGGAATAGATCGCTAAAAATGTCCTTTCAGCCATATTAGTACAGTACATCATTCATCCATAGAAGCAACATATACATATATATATATATATATATATAGAGAGAGAGAGAGAGAGAGAGAGAGACTAACATGACTAACAACAAAAAGGGGAAAAACAAACCACTGACACATTTGTCAAACTGTGTTCTTGCCTTCTTCTGTGCTTTTGTTTTACTTTTGTAGTAACATTAGGGTGAAAGAAAAATGATTTTAAAAAAGTAAAAAGTAAAAGAAAAATGATTTTAATTTTTTGGGTGAACTATCCCTTTAAAAATAACTTTCGAACCATCTTTTGACATTCATTTGGCGATGTCTAATTTGCCTAAAATAAATGGGGAGTCCATGCTCTAAGCCATGGGCATGAGTCAGTGGAGGGCACGTAACGCCCCAGTTTTCCTGTTCTTTGAAGTGGCAACACTGGTCAAAACAAAATGAACCTTCCCACGACAAACCAGCCCCATCACCAGCTCCTGAATGGCCTTTCCGTTAGTTTCACGGAAACTTTAGCATGAAAACGTTAGACTTGCTTTGTGATAACATCGACAAGGCTGTGAAACGATGGGTATTACTCTGGGGTTCAAAGAAAGTCTAGACATGATGGGCCTCTACTTTAATAATCCACCATCATGACCAACCTTAACATGCTTCAACCACTTATTTATTCATAAGATGCCAATTTCTAAAATAAATGTAAATTGATACAAACAAAAGCACTCTTAAAATGAATAGTTAAAAATACAACTTAAAAGGCAAAAGTAGTTCAAAAAAGTGGTTGTTATATGTATCATAGTCTAAGTTTTTTAAATATTTACATGATGCTCTTTAAAATGACAAGGGAAAGTAAACAGTGTCTGGTTAGGCCCAACCAGAATGGCAAACACGAGTTCTGCTCAGTGTTCCTGGTTTGACAATAATTGTTAGTTTTAACCACGAGCTTTCAAATACAAAATACCAAAACAGTCATCAACACTCACAATTCAGCTAAAACACAAAATGACAACACGAAACGTTCAATATCTTCAATTACCCCAGTTTGTTTCTATTTTTCTTATTTAAAACGAAGATAAATTGAAACTTTGTGAAACGTAGTAGCACATATAGGCCTACCTTTCCGTGTCGCGTTTAAAAAAACAGAATCGTCCAAAAATGAATTGACAATAACATGCTTTAAAATTAACAATTAATTTTAACACAACTATAACAGCCAAAAAAGGCATTTATATATTTGTCTTACAGTAATTTAAGACTTTTAAGTTTTGAATTAACCTGGAGGTAAATAAGTCTGGTAGTACTGTTTTACATATTTGGCGCCTCCTAGCGACAAGGAGATGAATTGATGCAATTTTTTTTGAAAGGTGTCATAGTAAACTTGACAGAACTGTCATACTAAATATGCAGTTAACAAATTAACTTTAATAAATTAATTAAAAAAATAGTGTATCATAATTTCCAATAAGGTTATGTTTTCTTATTTTTCAAATTCATTCATACAGTATATTAATTATGGCTTATTTCTTTATGGTTTTATTAAATTCATATTACTGCATTATGTTACTCATACTCAGTTACTCGAGTATTATGCATTTATATTCAGAACTCTAGATAATTCCAGTTGTACTCATATTCCATTGACGTAGTATATTAACTTAATTTTAAGTAAAAGGTACATTTTGTTATATTTAAGTATATATATATATATATATATATATATATATATATATATGTGTGTGTGTGTGTGTGTGTGTGTGTGTGTGTGTGTGTATGTGTATGTGTGTGTGTGTGTGTGTGTGTGTGTGTGTGTGTGCAAGGATTTTTGCTAAGTATTTCTTCTATTTTCATGATGTTCTTTTTTCAAGAGCTGGTATTTTCAAAATAATAATAATAATAATAATAATAATAATAATAATAATTTCCTTAACTCTGTTGTTTCTGCTAGAAGGATAATAAACCACAACCAATGTCTCTATTATATTCTGGGGCCTGTACCATGAAGCTAGATTAGCTGACTAGCCAGTTAAGTTTCAGGTTAGTTTGCACCAATCCTGGATTTTAGGTAACACGTAAGTGTAAGTACACTGGACGGCTAACCTGCTCCGGGGCAGGTTATGTTCTGGGTTAGAGATCTCAAACTGATGTTGGACCAAGTGACACATGTCTGACACAAAGTCACTCCAGTTTATCTTGATTAATGGTAATTACGAAGTCATTTTATGATTTATATAATTCTTGTGATTCATATCACAATATTATTATTATTATTTATTTTTTACACAAAAGCAATTTTAGTTTAACAGTTATTATAAATTGTTTATTTTAAATAAATATTAATGTATACAGATCATGTAATATAAATAAGCTGTAGCATCAAGAGATTGCACTATTTAAAAATATTATTTATTTTATTTGTCCTCCTTCATTTTTCATATGACGTTTAAATTTGTCATATTCTTCAATCTCTTAACCTCTAGCAAAACCTTTAGTTTGGAATCTTGCTGGGTCCTTCACGAGAAGTAAATCAGACTTGCTTTGTGTTGCAAGGCTCGTGATTGGGTGTTCACCAGTGTCACACATTCAAGTGCACGTGCTCCACAAACTCAGGATCCAAGTCTGAGTTGGCTAAGAAAGTTGATGAACAGCATCATGGTACCAACAAAGCCAGATTCGAGAGATTTTGTTTTTTCAACTCAAAACTAATCCTGTAACTCTGAATTTGTTCAACTATCATCATGGTACAGGCCCCTGGACTGAATTTGTGTACCACTAGATGGCGTTATCTCCATTGGTCCTTTGTTGCATTTACCACAGACACATGAAGATACCCTGAGAAAATGTGAATATATTCCTACAGATGTTAATCAATTGCATGCATCCAGATGGAGTTTCTCTACCTTATATGCTACATTAACATACATTAAAAACAAACAAACAAAAAAAAAAAAGTACAACGAGCACAAACAATGTCTTTGCCTTTTTTTTTATACAGCATTTGATGCATGCTTGAATGTCACAGCAGTCATGTTTAGAAAGCTAAATGTTTGTTTTGGGGCTATGAGTCATGAAACTAATGCTAACAGACATTTTAAGAAGGCTTGGGATCCCTTTTAGAGATGAAACTTTGCAAAAGTCAGCTCCCATTTCAGAAGGCCTTTTGATAAGTCTTGATAAGTCTTAACCTGTCATGGAAACTTCATATAATTCAATTCATCACTTAACTCAAGAGACCTGTTTGATGTAAAAGGGTTCCTTTTTTACTTCATTTGAGGAATTAACTTTTAAAGAAATAATTTTCAAAGCTGCACTTCCAGCCGCCTACTCAGCATAGCCTCCAACCAAATGTCTTATTCAATGCCATTTAGCAGTCCATAATGTACTTCTTAAAAAACATAGCTATAAAATAATTTGCATATGCAATATGTCTTTTGTAAGTGAAAAAAAATAAGTTTAATTTAGCTCTTTTATTTTTTATTCCTTTACTTTCTATACAATGTCTCTTAAGCCTTATCTGTTCAGTGAGAGGTTAATTGGAGAAGTTAAAAAACAGTTTAGACTATTTAGGTTATAAAATACATTAATAGCCTATATTGTTTGTAAGCTGTGACGTATAGATGATTTGGAATTATTTTGAAAGTGTAGTGTCTGAATCATCTTTAATTAGTTGCAAATAGGCTATTTTCCCATCTGTTTATTCATTTAAGTAATTGTATACATCTGTAAATATTTAGTAATCCAGTTTGGAAAAAACCCATCACAGCTACTGAACCAATCCAACACACGATCCTTCTCCACTTTTCCACTAGGTGTCGTTGTATTGTGTTAAAAGTTTGGCAAAACACATTATTACTGAAAAAAATATATATATTAAATCAGACTCATGGGTTTTATAGTGGTTGGAAACCAGCTGAACTACCAGATAAACCACTTGAGGTCAGCATGGTTTAGCTGGGAGACCATCTTGAACCAGTTAAGAACAACAAGCTGGCTTTGGTTGTTTTAAACAGTTTTTATTTTATTTTTATTTTTTTCAGCTGGAATAATGGGCATCAACCACCAAAAAGAAAACATTAAGATTTTTAGGTATATCAATAAATTGCAAGAAACAAACAAACACACACACCGTTTGAAAATTTTAATTGCTGCTTCAACATTTACATTTAATCATTTTGCAGATGCTTTTATCCAAACGACTAACAAATGAAGACAATGGAAGCAATCATATCAACTAAAAAGCAATGATATGCAAGTACATGTAGCAAAACGTTTTTTTTTTATTATTATATAATACATTTAAATAAAACAGATAGAATGGAAAAAAGAATAGAAGCTAGTGTTAGTTTTTAGAAGTAGTTTACTCTAGTTTTGATTTATTTTATTAATAAGAAAAGTAGTAAATACATAGAGTGCAAGTCTAAAAGGGGCAAGTTACTTTAAAAGGAATAGAATTAGAATAGAGAGTGCTAGAGTTCGAGGGTCAAATAAAGATGGAAGAGATGTGTTTTAGCCGATTCTTGAAGATGGCAACAGCGTTGGGCAGGTCGTTCAGAAGGGAACATTCAATGTACAGTCAGTGAAAGTGATTTTGTGGCAACATTTTTATTTATTCATTCTTAAATCATTCACAATATACAGTTCATTGCACTTTTAGACTATATTTAATACAAAAAAAAAAAAAAAAAAAGAAAAAAAAGAAATTGAGTGGAAAAGTGAAATACGCTGGAAAAAATCCTGGGATGATATTTTAACAGTGGAAAGTTTGAGTTAATAACACACGAGGAAGGCTATATGAATAGCCTTTAAAGGAGGAGATTTAAAAAAAGAAAGAAAGAAAGAGAGAGAAAAAAGTTGTTTAAACTGCTCAAAGATTCACTCAGAACCATATAAAATATTCTTATGCAAAGGTTTTGCAAATTTCCAATGAAACTCTAAAGCAAACCCTTCTTAAGCTTCCATTACCTTTGGTTTGATGTAACCCGGCCCATCTGGGGAAGAGAGTGGCCCAAAACTCAAAGAACTGGGGGGAGAAGTGAAGATAGAGGAGGGCAGATCGGACTGAAAACAAATCACGCCAACAGATCTCGCGCTGCACATCACATCTGACGATTCGACAAACTTGCTTGGGGTACATTTCTGTCGTGTTGACGGCTAAATCACTTTTTAATATTCGAGTTACTAGTCTTTTGAAGTCGCGAGATGATGGATCGTCAAAGTTTGCGAGATGCAACTGTAGCGCTTCGTCGTCCGCGAATGATTTAGTTTTTCCTTAAACATTTGCTTTTGCACTACGAAATAATTCGCTGATGGAGTTTCGTGCCAGACTTCAAGGCACTTTTAGCATTTTCGTTTTTAAGTAGAATAACGTTGTTTTCGGATGCACGCTGGACAACTGAGCAACTGACTAACTTTACAGCATCAAAACAGGTAAATATGTATTTCGTTATGATTTACTCTTAAGTTAGCAAACACAGTGTGCACGCAGCTTTCATGGGAACAGTTTGCATTTTATTTTAACTCACAATTGTTTTAAATGTCGCGACGTCAACTTGCTGTATTGGAATGTGTCATATGCTACAATATAGCCATGCTGACAAGAAAAGGGATTAGCACTTTACTTTTCACTAGTTATATTTAGTGACTTGAACAATCTCAAACTTTTATCAAGGGTCCCAGGTAGGGATGGGAATCGTAAAGAATTTGGCGATTCTGTTTCCGATTCAGATTCTTCTGAACGGTTCCGGTTCTTAAAGATTCGTTTAGTTCTTAGGCTGCTGCATGCCTTTAGCCATTCTTAACAATCTGCCGCCAAATGACTTGATGATTTGAGATTTGGATCTAAGAAATCCCAAACAGACTTATGCATTCCAAATAGCCCTAATTATCCTAAATATATAGCTATCCTTCACGTTGGCGCTTAACTACTCAAGATTGAGGCTTCTTTAGCCTTAAATACAACATAACAGTACATCAGTAGCCTAACAGCTGACATATTTCCAGTCCAAACACGACAAAGTTGTGATTTAGAAAGTGAATCAGATTGATTAAGTAAACGAGTGATTTATAAGCTCACAACAGTTATTTGTTCGGGAATTAAGCCTCACTTATCGCGTTGTTTGTTTTTAAATCATGAGTTATTCGTTCAGGAACAGACTAGGATTTTGATTCACTTCAAAAGAACCGGTTCATAAGAGTCGTAGGCAGTCAGGCTACGATGGGCTGTACGTTTAAGATGTTAAAGATTACTTGAAGGTATAGAATTGTAGAAAACAATGTTGGTGAACCCAGTGTCATTAAAATAATTCAGTTCTGGTTTAGAAAAATGTAACCGGTTTTCAATAATAAACAGTTCCCGCTGTTCCCTTAAAATGTAGTCTGTTTTTAAATGCCATAGGGCATAGTTAGTTTTTCCAAGTGAGTTCCCAAAGAAGATTTTTAAATATATATTATGTATGCCTATAATTTAACAAGCACAACATTTCTTTGGCTTCCTTTGGTTTTTCTGTTGAAACACAAGCTCAAGTATGTTAAAACTATCTTCCAGTAACTTTATAGTACATAAAATACTGCAAATAATTTAGGTGTTATCTAAATTTCACTTTGTGTGTTTAAAGGATTGGCAAAAAAGTGCGGCAAGAGTGTGCCTTGTTTTCCTGAAAAACAGAAAAGTGTGTGCATGTGTTAAATTTAATGTGATGCCCAGTTGAGAGCATTAGCATAAGAATAAAAGGTCTTAGTGAATTTACCATTGTGTAGAATGAGAAGCGCCAGCAGTCAGAGGCAAAGCGAGTGAAAGGATTCAAAAAGAAAAAAGAAAACGAAAAAAAGATGGTGCATTCAGATTATTCAGCCTGGTTTGGGCTACGGTCATCAGCTTCAGAGACATGGGTCGACCGTGTCACTTTCATCTTCCCTTCCTTGCAGCTCTGCACATTTTCACACATTTCTCTCTTGTCCTGCTGCCTAAATCGGGGCTGGAATTCCGCGGGAGATTTTAACAAACGCTCATAAAGGGGGAGGACGAGAAAAGACAATGTGATGACATTGAAGGAAAAGATTTTAGAATTCCCTCTGCACTTAGGATGGAATACATCAAGGGCATTTTTTAAAGATTTATTTAAAAAATATATAATTATTGTCATATTCTTGGGAAAACAGATGCAGTTATTGTACTTCCTCTGCAAACTAAATTAAAAAAGGCGTAACTCTTTGGAATCTCAAAAGGCTGAACTAGACCTAGACTTTGTATCTTGGTCAACACTGTGTCTCAGGCAAGACCTTGAATCTCTTTATCACCAAGCAAGAGTGCCTGAAGTACACTTGTGCCCCAAAGTGAATTGATGAGACTTTAATAGCCATTAAAAGTGCTGTGAAAGACAGCTGTGTTTCAAGTTAGTGCGCCGTGTTTCTAGTGTCGTTCTGAATTGAAGATGAGGGCAGTGTGGTGAGAAAACAGAGATGTGAGAAGTGGTAGCTGCTTACATTCATTTGCCCTCTCAAAGGCTGTTCTTTGAAACCCATCTCCTTGGCTTTGGCCCGTAGGACACGGGACAATCCCTGCATTTTAGTAGCTGGTGTCGGACACCCCTCCAGACATCTGCCTCATTCTCTCACAAGTGTCTAGGGTTAATTAGGATCACATCACATCCGGTTTATGAGTGTGGATGGAGTCTTTCAGAGTTTTTTCTCCCTCGTTTTCTCATGCAACTATCAGGGCATTGTTAAGTTTGTACCAATTTCATCAAAGAAACCCATGAAAAACAAATGCATATTATAAGAGTTTACAAAGCCATTAAATAGCATATGGCAAATCAGCGAAAGGCCAGGGTTTGATTGATTGACCTCATTAGTCACTAGCAACTTTTGCCAAGCTTAAAGGAAATAAGGCCCATTACAGAGAGTCCTGGTGCCTCAGAAAAAATAGCAAGTTTTCATTTTGAGGAACTAGTTGATCTTTTAAATATGCTGGAGACTCGCCATATGTGTTATTTTTAATAATGCATCAATGCATTTTATATGAATTCCAGATCCCAGTGGATTTGGAAAAAGTTGTTGGTGTGGGCTAATGCATGCTCATGTGTGCGGGTAAAGAACGTACATGGGCAAGAACGCCGTTCACCTTCCTCTGAGGCCTGTTAAGTTGTAAACCTTCTACTTTGTTCTCCTTTGCATTTTTTCCCCGCTCTCATACGTGCACGGTTTCATTTCCTTTGTGCCGTGGGCTGGCGAGCCACCGTTTAAAGAACAGCTGGAAAATGAACAGTTGAAATGTATACTGTTTACATTTAGTTATATTTGACTTGCCATAGCTGTGACTCTATACACAGTGAACGGCTAACGTTTCCCAAACCACACGTCCACCTGTGATTCATGCAAACCTCCAGACACTGTGTGCGGAGGACGGACCTACATTTATTTTATGAGCTGACCATGAATAAACATCATACTCAACCAAAATTACAAGTCTGTATTTGAATTTTAGATGAGGTGTAGTGACAGAGGAGTACATTGGAATATCCATAGAACATAAAAACAAGCAGTGGTACTGGGAATTATATGTATAGATAATGGTCAGAGTGAGTTCAGTGGTTCTCAAACTGCAAAGGAGTTTCCCACGACTCAATATAGTCCTTTTTCCCTTTGGAATTATTAAGCTTTTTCAATGTTATTTCTAATATATGATCTATATAAAATGTTATACGGGAGCAATCAAAGTCCATTCACCACACTGATATTCTTGCACTAAAAAAGTCCAAAGAAAACAAATATAGATTTTACTTGTTATACAGATTGGGAATATTGTAGTTTAATTCTCATTGTAGTGCAACTAGTGTTGCCCAATTCTCAAGCAAGTGACTTTGAATCAATACTACTTCTTAGTAATTCGTGGAAACAGTGTAGATTGATTCCCAGTCCAATATATTATTTGTCTGATCTTGTTAGTTAATCAGAAACAAAGTGCAGTTAGTGTGGACTGACTCCCAAAAATGATTGACTAATGTAGGGCTGCTTGATTATGGCAAAAATGAGAATCGCGATTATTTAACACTATTTTGAGGGAGCCATATGACCAACACTTTATATGAGTGATTTATTGCGATTATTGGATTTTCATAATCGTTGGAGGCCAAAATCGAAATCGAACCATTTTTTGATTAATCGCACAGCCCTACTTTACTTTTTAGTAAATTAAACACACACAGCTTACTAATCAGTGTTGCTATCGATTGGTTATTCACATGATGAAGAGTCATTTAACGTACACATTTTGTATTTTGTCAGTTAAATTAAATGGGTTTTTCTTTGTTTAGTGTTTTTATGAAATATTGAGGCCAGTTTTTATATTTGTGCTGTCTAAAAATTCTGAAACAACTAATTTAAAGTGTTTTTTATTCATTTATTACTGAAATTATCTCACTATTTATCAGTGAAATTATTTTTTTTTTTTCTGAATACTTCTTGAAGCTACTAAAAGAATCATTGATGAAGCTGTTAAGGAACTGGAATTGTGAAGATGAATAAAAAATCCAGAACAGGAATCGATAAATTCTTCACAAATCCCATCACTGTCTTGAATTTTTGGGGCGATTTGATCAAAGGTGGTACTTATCCTGAAAAGTTTGTGAACCACTGAGTTGGTAGAACTTTTACTTGCTATCCTTCTCAACAAGGGAGGAAGGAATCTAAACCTGTGTGTGTGTGTGTCAGGATAGGCCTTATGTGCAGCAGCTTACTATCAAGTCAACAGCCAGCGTTAAATCAAAGTGCCGTGTGACACTGTGGCCTCTGAGGGTTACCTTTGATGTGCTAGTTAATTAATTCCTGAAGGGCTGCTGACAGGCTATCCAGTTCTCCATTATGGGAACCTCTTCACAGCAGCTGCCTGTATCGTTATTACAGTTATTCTATCATCTTCACAGTCGCAGTTTACCCTCTCACTGTCACAGGCTCAAACAATAGCACACTGTTCCAAGTGTTTGTTGTCAAGAGCTAATCGGATGCAGAAACCCAGTCTGAATTGCAGAGGCCACCGGCGGTTCGCCGTGGTAGTCTTCTGTTTCCGGAATTATTGGAAACGGAGAAGTCGTTGCAAGGGAGTTGTGATTTATCAGGCGGCCTCCCAACTCCTGACCAGACTTGCCAGGAATGGAGTGGGCAGATAGATCAGTCTCATTGCGTTCCATAGGATGAGCAGGGAGATCCAAAGAGGAGTGCTGAATCCCCGCCAGGCCACAGACTCCTTTCCGACAGACTGGAAGACGAGCTGGATGTGTTGAGCAAGGAGAAGCCATGTGGTAATCTTTAGCAATCAGCCCGCTCTGTTTTCCCCTGACACACATGTCCACTCCCGCTCGTGGCCTCTCCCTGAACGCCGCGCTCGCTGTGGAATTCTCAGACTACACTGTGCTGGATAAGGATCATGTGTGTCCCTGTCATCATCTCGCAATTCCCAGTGTAGCTTAAATATATGACTCCCCCCACACTGGGATCTTTAGAACAGTGTGTCTCGAAGATTAATAACATTTATGAAAGGGGAGGGGAACGGGAAATTCTGTCATTATTTTGCGCATAGCAATGCTAAGTTTTGGTCTACTCAAAACAATAGAGGGCTGAAGCAGTGAATCCTGAAAGCTGGAAACGAGTGAACATCAATAATGGGTTATTGGTTACATGGTCTGTGGTTAACATAAGCTCAAGATATTTTCACAGCGACATAAAATACGTCAGTAATTCCACGCTCCTGATTTTTATTACAAATTTTTGTGTCTTGAAAAAGGCCATGGCTAACAAGTGGCTAAATGGGATTACAGAGGTTGTCTGGGATGGTTTTTTGTGCTTGCGCTCATTCAAACGATTCCAACTCATACTTTCCAGCTTTTAGATTTTAAATAAGGATCATAGGATTTGTCAGAAGCTTAGTGGTGGTAACATTGAAATCATTCGACGGTGGTGTAATTCGTTCGTAGAATAGATTTAGCGTTTTCAGTACGTCTGGCTTCAAAATTCATAAAAGTTATGTTCATTTGTGAAGATTACATTGATGATCAAAACATGGAAGAATCATAAACTTTTGTTGGTCACACACAAAGACTTTTTCTACAGTAATCCAAAAGCCAGTAGAAAAGTCCTATTGGCTTTTTGCGAAGGAAACCAGAGTGATGCAAACTTACATAATGGCCTACACAAATTCATTTGGAAAATTCATGTTTCAAATTGATATTTATAATAGTGCCGACAATAAACTATAGGTCTCTAATTGGCCAGCAGGTTATCACAGCCAGCTCACAGATGGATGGAGTGTCAGGGTGTAAAGCAGCTGGTAAAGTTAATAGGAATCCACACAAACACTATCACACGTTACAGATACCAGTGTGTCTCCACCCTCCGGACCCCTGCACAGCTGACAGACCACTGACTTGCAAAACAGACAACAACAAAAAAGCTGTAAAATAGGCTCACACATGCCGACACCATGAAGACCTCATCAGAGAAACCAAGATAACAGAGAAGCCTCAAACTTTGAACTGAGGAGATGCGTGGACCTCAGGGTTCAGGGATGACTTTATATAGGAGAATGATGGACTGATATTTTCAAGACAGGACTGTGCATGTAGCTCATAAACCAAACAGTGAAATGATCACTTGGATAGTTCTAACTCTAGGTTCTGTTCAGATTATTTATTAAAATGAAACAATACATTTAATACGAACAATATGAACAAATAAATAATAAATGGAAAATCTCTGTATTTTATCATTGCCTTTTTTTCTTTTCTTTTCTTTTATTTGTTGCAATTTTATAAAAGCATGCATCACAGGGATTTTGTTTATGTATTTAGACTGAATATTTATGGAGGATCATATTTATAAAAAAAAATATATAATATATATATATAATATATAATATATATATATATATATATAAAATAAATGAATAAAAAGTTAAAATAAAAAATTAGAGTTAAGAAAAATATAAAGTTTAAAATAAACGAGAAAATAATTAATAAAGGGAAAGTAATACAAAGATCATATGAGTACTTAGTAATTTAGGATTGTATTTGTTTTGTGAAGTCATTTCTTTCTTTATTTTAATTTATGCAGGTTAAGGCCTCCATAGTTACCGACCAATTTAAATAAATAAATAAATAATTTAACCCTTGTTAAAATGCATTGGCTGTTTAAAAACATGCATTATCACAAAAACAGCCATGTGCTGGTTGTTCAGTTGGCATTCATTATAATTACGTAATGATATTTACCCGTAATGATACCGAACACCTCAAGCTGCCAAGCCAAAGTGTACAATAAAATACGTCCCATTCAGTAAGTTAACTGCTAATTACGTTGAAACTACATTACACCACAACTATAATTGCCTTCACAAGCGTGTAATTAACATTTGTGTCTGTTTCTTTCTGGGAGGACAGACGGAGGGATGACAGCTGGGCCTGAAGCGAGAGAGCGCTAACTACCCATTTGGTTTAGTGACCCGAGCAAATGGTGTGCAGAGAGAGCAAATTCTTTCGTGAGATCTGTGATGTGACACGCAACAGCTGCACTACGCTCTGTTAAAGTATCCTCTCAGTAAGCCTCACCTTATTTATAAACACTTGTAGTATAAACACAGCTCTCATAACGATTTAATTAGGTGCACAAACATATACAACTACATTCTCAGCACACTCAACAGAGCTTCGCTTTGACCCTCGCTGAGAAGCTTTCTGAAACGATAGACTTGGTTGTAAAGTCAACATCTGTTTCAGATTTTTAGGAGGACAAAGAGATCAACCACAGGATATTGCATATATGCAGGGGTTTAGGGGTTGGGGGGATGGGTAAGGTCATCCTTTGGTCTTTCAGACGTTTCCTTGCTGGTCAGCGGGGTATATCTGATTCTGCATGCCAACTCATCAGGTCTGTCAGTGTTCAGAGGAGGATCTTGTAGTTCTCTGAAACATTCTTGGTTGTTATGGAAGACATTAGTGAGAGATTCTGATTGTGTTATTGAGTTTGTGCAGCATTATTATATTCTAGAAATAACAAGATCTTTCATGTGGGTTGATGATTATGCAGAGTAAACATCAAAGAAAAATGAAGATGATTTTCTTCAAACAGTGGAGAGCAAGAACGGAAGCACATCTAGTTTAGAAATTTTACTGTACCATACTTCAATGGTAAGGCTTCATTGGTTGTATTAGAATGGCATAAAATATTGTTTGCAAAAAGCATTTTAACTTTAAATGACCAAGATTGACTGTAGGTAAAAATTTACTGAACAGTATTCCCAATTGTTTTTTTTTATGTTGCATGCATTGTGATAACATTTTACAATAAAAAAAAATTGTTACTAAAATCATCATTATTAAGCAGTTTTTACTGCAAGGTATTACAGTCTTATCAGTCATAAAAGCACAGTTATTGTTCTGATATAAAATGTGCATTGATGCATATATTACCATTTAAAAAATTGTGGTCTGTAAGAATAAAAAATATATAATAATTTTTGGAATGTCTCATATGCTCACCAAAACTGCATTCTTTTGATAAAAAATACAGTAAAAACAGCAATGCTGTGAAATATTATTATGATTTAAAATAACTGTTTTGTATTTGAATATATTTTCAAAATGTTATATATTCCTGCAATGAAGAAGCAGAGCTGAATGCTCAAGAAACATGTTACTATTACTTTTGAACAATGTAATGCATCCGTGCTAAATAAAATTATTAATTTCTTAAAAAAAAAATAATAATAATAATAATAATTTAAATTATATGATAATGGAAAGGTGTTGTAGCGTCCTAAAGTCATTACTCAAAAGTGATGTAATTATGGCTGAGTGGAAGTAAGTGATCCCATTATAATATAGAGAAAGCAATAATTGATAACCATTTTAGAGTCACTTGCCTGACCCTGTTGACCTCATGACATTTATATGCACTTCATGTTTGTAATGCTATCCATGTTCCTGGATAACAAGAGACTTTCCACATGCAAACGGCCACTGAACACACAATTATTATTAAGTATAAGGAAACAGTCTTGTCTTGTCTAATCACTTAGAAATGAGTTCTTTTGAATATAATTCACAATAGCATTTATGACCGCTCAGCATGGTTTAGTGCAAAAGATAAGGTGCCAAAGAAGACTAGAGAGATCTTCAAATAAGAGAAGTTTGCATTCCATTGTGTTGTGTGAGGCAAGCCGTAACACAGTTGAAAAGGAATGAAGCTCCACACCAGACATGCTCATGTCATTAGCATACAGCATGTGTTTATTTGTTAATTTAGCTGTTTATTTATGTATCTATCCTGTGGTTTGAGCTTATGATGCTATCCGAGAAGCATGTGCTTCTAGATTTGCACTCATTACTTATTGATAGAAAATGTTCAGCTGTATAAGATGGTACATGGTGTTTCTTCAGCATCCATTCGATTGTTCAGAAGGGCCACAGGGGTTTCTCTCTCATTATCTTTGGGTTTTGTCGACCTGTCCTTTTTTTCACCCTCCCAGTCCTGTGGGGTGGATGGTCTTTTTTTCACACCTGTTGCTTCCTTTCAGACTGATTACAGGCACTGAAAGAAGCAGTCAAAGCTGCCTGTCATGCATTCAGGGGAAAAAATGAAGAAAAGTTCATGGAGCTTCCTGGAAGAAAAACACTTTTGACACTTTGGTACCGAGTCCACATAATTGCTGGTGTTAAGTAGTCGGCGTAATTGCATTCCTCAGAATGGAGGGAAAGTTGTGAAGATGAAGTGGATTTTGTCCCAGTTTTATTGCTTGGCTTCACCTGCTTTTGTCAAACTATTGCCTAGAAGGAAATCAAATTTACAACAAGTATAAAGTGAATCAAATTTCCTCCTTCGGTGAATTGTTCAGCTCTAATCATTATGTGTGACGGAGAATTTGTTAAGGGGTCTACACGGTCAGCCTGTGAGCAGGAGTGTTCAAAGGGGGGATTTTGGGAACGGTCACGACTGAACTTTCTGGCCCAGCAGTAGGTAGGGGGGCGGCTATGGAGGATTAGCCCACAAGCCTGCGTGGTCTCACACCCCTCTGTCATGCGGACCTGAGATTCTGATCCTTTTCACACGCTGCATTTGTCAGAGCAGCCACGCAGAAGAACAGAGTAGCTTTCTTGTCGTTTTTCACCCTCACCACCACCTGTCCACTCGGTTACGCACACCTGTACTGTCAGATCGTCTCGTCAAAGGGTCAGAGTTTGGCTTTGGATTGGAAAAGAGTAGTATGAGGGACTTTATATATCGGCTATCAATTGGTAGAATTTTGGCTATTTTGGGATGGGTAGCCTTAGCTTTAGAACCACCAACAGGCCTGCCATTGATAGTGCACAATTTTCAAAATTTAGTGAAAAGTTGAATCGATTTCATTCATTGATCCATTCATGCATTTTAAAAGAAATGCCATATATATACCATTCAAATGTTTTGGGTATTTGTATTATTATTATTTTTATTTTTTAAAGAAATTAAATACTTTTATTCAGCAAGGATTTGTTAAAATGCTCAAAAGTGAGATTAAAGAAATTTTTTGTGTTACATAAAATTACTATTTTATTTTATGTATTTTCTTTTTATTTTGTGGTTCTTTTGAACTTTCTATTCATCACAGAATTCTGAAAAGAATTATGATTTACAATAAAATTAAGACATTATTTTTAACATTGATAATAGTAAGAAATGTTACAATAGAAGTACATTTAAAAAAAGAAAACAGTTTGTAATTTGTGTAATTTGTAAAAATACTTCAGTTTTACTGTATTTTTTTAAATAAAAAAATACTTCTTCCAAAAACATTTGTAAAAAAAATGTACTGCCCCCTAATTTTTTAATGGCAGTGATGGTTTGTTTGTTCATTTATATAATCATCTATATATTATGTTGGCTTTGCTCTCTAGATATCGGTGGCGAGAAATCTTCTGATGCATGTTATTGAAATAATAAATTATCATCTTTGACAGGTATTTATGAGTCATTGTTACTGTGTGTCGATTCCAAGGCAGATTTGGCTGCAGTAATACCTTTTACTGGCAAATGAAGGTGACCAGTGCCAGTAATAGCATGTTTGTGTTTGACTAAGTTCATCAAAAGTGATTCAGTTCATTTAACATTCTCTTTTAACAATCGTGCTAATGATATGGAACAAGAAAAACCTCAAGTCCTAGAAGGTGGTTTCCATAAGAGACTTATAGAAATGTCCCAGTTGTTATAATTGGCCTGTGTACATTTGATGACAACACTGACTTCACAAGCAACATTAGGAGGCATCTCCAAAGGAAAGTGTGAAGAGGTGTCAGTGAGACAGGATGGCAAATGTACCCTCTTGGCTAACAAGCACTGAGACAGATGCTGGCCAACTCCAACAGCCCACCTCTAATCGGCTTACCTTGGCAAAGGGATGTTTGACTGGCACAAGAAAAGGCTAATGAATGTGGCCACATGTACTCTTACAGGATGCTGAACATAAGAAATTATATTTTGGATTTGCATGTAACAACTTTCAAAAGGTCAAAAGTAAAGCATCATTTAGTTTGCACGCATAGTTTGCCTTTTGCAGCACTCTGATATTTCCCCTATTTGTGGTATGAAAATTTCAGGTGGTTTTTTTTTATTTGTTAATATTATATAAGATTGTATTTGAATAAGATCAACAGTATGTGTACTTCCGAGTTTCCGATCAATGCAAAACAGAATGCTGCACAATAATCTTTTATTTTGATTATATTCTTAATGTAAGTCTAAATCATAAATGAAACCAATTTTGATGAATCACCCAGCTCTTCAATCTATTCAGCATTTAGTTGTTTAACTAGGTGTTACATAATATGAGTGTTGATGTGAAAATGATGTGTTGCCCTATTGGTTTAAATTGATTCGGAGTACATCATGCTTTGCATATAGTGTATGAAACATACTTGTTTATTTGCTGAAGAACAAACACCATGGGCAGCCACAATCAGAGACTGAATGGCCTCAGTTTGGACCTCTTTTCAATCCTAAACCGCTCACTGTTTGCTCTAAACCAGGGATAATCTTGTAGGTTACACAAAGTTAAACAAGCGGCGTGCTGCCAAGTCATCTGCCTTCAGCACAGGCACTTGAGCGCTCTGAGAGCTGCCATAGAGGAGGTTCTCCGCACGCTCTCTGCTTTGTCTCTTCTGGTAACATGGCATTTCTACAGCGGCTCCTCTAAGCTCTCAAAATAAACAGACAAGTCATCAGACAGAGCAGAGGGAAGTGAAGGATTTTTCTTTAGAATTGTAGTTTATATGATGGAAACATTTCAGTCAGACCCACTGATTGCCATCTGGAAGATTTGATGCATTTTAAGGACTTTTGGAGTGCATTTGTGACGCCTCTTTTTGTCTGCTACCTATTTGTTTGTTGCACGTTTCATCTGTTCAGATCAAATAACGCTATAAATCAGTTGTTGTTTTTGTCTTTCAAGCTCATCATGGAGACCACGAGTCCCACCAGCACAGAAAAGAAGGAATGCAAGGGTTCAGGCCTGGATGGCAGAAGTTTCTCAGACCTTCCCAAGAAGCCCTCACCGACCACAGCATCACGAGGTATGGTAATCTCAAATAGAAAACCGGCCACTACATTAGTGAAAAGAAAATGAGGCAATGCACCTCTATATTACTTTCTCTCCTATTCCGGTTAATTGTGTAAAGACCATTTATACAGTAGTTTGACTTACGAATTGTTTGTGGCGCTTTTTTTGTGTGTTTGGTTTAAGTTGCGTGACCAGGCTTAGCTTGTTAGCTAAACTCATTTAGCCCCTGGTGGTATATATCGAAAATACAGCATTGGGGCTGCAAACTCCATTGACAGGAGAACACTGTTTAGAACAGTTACATTAGCACTATTCAAGCTATTACAATATTATTCCTATTTTTAATTAGCTTGTATTTTGATATTTTCAGTATTCATTTTAGTTTTGTGCATTTATCATTATATATGTCTTCTATTTAGATTGCCTTTATTTTGTTAACATTTTGGTACTTTAACCTAAACTTGACAGTTTTTCATTTGATATTTAGTTTTGGTTAACAGTAACTAACTTTTTTATTATTATTCAATTTGATATGCCTAGTAGTTTAACTTGTTGTTGATATTAAAAATATTTAAAGTGATAATTAAAAGTAATTTTGACATTTTGCACAAATACGTTTTTCAATTTTCAATAATAATAACAAAAAAGTTTATTTTCAGTTATAATTAAAGGATTAGTTCACCCCAAACCATTAAAATTCGGTCATTAATTACTCACGCTCAAGTCATTCCAAACCCACTCATCTTCGGAACACATATGAAGATATTTCTGATGAAATCCGAGAGCTTTCTGACCCTCCATAGACAGCAGTGCAAGTGACATGTTCAAGGCCCAGAAAGGTATTAAGGACATTGTTAAAACAGTCCAGTGATATCAGGGGTTCAACCTTCCTTTTGTGAAGCTACAAGAATACTCGTTGTGCACAAAGAAAACAAAAATAACAACTTAATTTAACAATTTCTTCTCTTTCATGTCAGTTTCTGACGCATGTTTACAAGACTACCATGATTAATTGTCGTGGTGATGCTGACGCAGGAGCCAGCATTCTGAAATGTTATCACATTCATATAATCAATGTTGATCCCCTGATGTCACATGGATTATTTAACTATGTCCTTACTACCTTTCTGGGCCTTGAACGTGTCAGTTGCTTTACTGTCTATGGAGGGTCAAAAAGCTCTCGGATTTCATCAAAAATATCTTTATTTGTGTTCTGAAGATGAATAAAGGGCTTACGTGTTTGGACGACATGAGGATGAGTAATTAATAACATAATTTTCATTTTTGGGTGAACTTTCCCTTTAACACCCTAGGTTGTGCAAAAGATGTGTTCATAATTGTCTGAGATGCATATGTAAATATATTGCATATCAGTCCGGTTTGCTTATGTATCACACTAGTTGACTCAAAGATGCAAAGGAAAGAGTGAAGAGAATGGACAAGAGGCTGTACATGTTTAAAAGATGTCAGTGAATGTGTGATGAAAACCCTTCTCTAACTAGGTTGAAAGACCTTGTTCTTACCTCCAGAGTATAAATGTTATAAATTTATTAAAGCTTCAGGGAGAGCAGTGGACTGCGCTGTCCATCTGACAAACATGAAGATGGTGAAAGACCTTTGAAATGCTAATGACCTGCTCATATTATGGCATCTTACTGTTTAATGAGGGGTTTGGTGGCCTGCCATGAGAAAGCAATGATTATAAATTGTTTAAGACAAAAGGAGAAATAGGGCATCGGTCGGTGTGCCCGGTCTTTGGAAGGATGTTATATTTTGTCTCAGTGTATGATGTCGTGGGTTTAATGAATATTAAAAGAGTTGGTTTGCATATTTAGAAACCTGAAAAGTATGATAGCAGGAAATACTCAAGGAATGGTAATTTATTTTGTGTGTTGTTGTTTGTTAGTTTTTGGCTAGTTTGAAGACTTTTGAATGCAAACCTCAATGATAGTGAAGGACCTTGTTCTCACCACTGGAGACCAGAAGATATGTATTACTAATCATGGCTGTCTGAGCTTGTTATCATCATGGTTTTTGGCCACCAGGGTCTGTGCTGAGATGGTAATGTAGTTTTTCATTGTATGACATACTTTAATAGTGTTGGGTGACACCAATAGAGTTTGTTGGCCTGCCAGTAAAATGAGAAAATCATTTTTTGATATAATGCTCATCTTTTTTTTTTATAATACATTCTGGTTATTATTGACACTGCAGTTCTGTGTTGCAGCATACCCATATAACATGAAAAAGTCAACAAATATGTGTATTAATTATGCATATGTTATTTTATGTGTTTATGTATTGTCCGATAGCGATCAGTAGACTGTTAATTATTATGTCTATATTTTTTTTTTTTTTTTTTGCAGTCAATGTGATTTTTCATTAAGGATAAAATTAAGTATGAAAGGAATGATTCATCCAATAAATTTTAATTCTGTTTTCCTTTATTCACCCTGATGTCATTCCTGACCTTTGACTTTCTTTCTTCCTTGAAACAAAAGGAAAGTAAAATGAAAGAATGCCATGGTTTTATTCTAAACATGAATATTTTAAGCTTTTAGGCTTCAAATATTATCATTTAAATGGTCCATATGAATGAAAATTGAGTTCGTTGTTAACTTATTAAAATCTAGCTCTCCTTAACTTGTTTGTGAGAAAAGAATCGATGCCCAATTCTTGAACAAATGATTCTTATTAGTCTGATCTTTTCAATGAATCATAAACTGGTCCGAATGATTCAAATCATACATAACCTTTTCTTGGGTTTCTCCAGCAGGGTTTCTGACTCATGTACATCCTGTGTATCTGTGAGCATTTAACAAGACATTTTTTTAACACATACATTTCATTTTGAATGCAGAAGGCATTAAATATAGTGCACAATATTGTATGAACAACTTAAATGGTGCTTTTGAGTCATTTATGAATCCTGAAAACGACCAGTACATTCCTTAAAAAGTCTGCTTTTGTGTTCAATAAAAGAATGTTAGTCATATGGGTTTGGAACAACATAAGGAAAGACATGACTGATACTAACCCTTAAACTCTGAAAAGCAATTCATTAATTCAACAAATGCAATATATGAAAAAATGCTTAGTTCTTCTGCAAAAACATTTGGCCAGTTACCCACATGCACTCCGTCCTGTCTCTGGAGATTTGCCTCTCTGCATGGTTTATTTCAAACCCTGCCTGTAATTGCCAATGAATCTGAAGACTTGGATTCTCTGAGTCAAGTGTGTTTGACTAGAGTTAGAAGATCTGAATCCTGCAGGGCGAGAGATCTCCAGGAGCACGGCTCAACTTATTTAAAGCATTTCTGAGCTATTCAATACCTTTTGTTTCATCTCACTTTTATGTCTATTTACAGCTTTTTGTTCAGACTTTTATGGTGCAGAATTAGTTTTATTGAGGTCAGTTTAGTGGTTACAGGGGATCTACAAGATTTATTAGCTGCACGGTCCAACTTTTGTTCAGTACCTCGAAACATTGTGTGCTCGGTGTAGGTACATGATACAGAGCAGGCAAAAGGAAAGGTGTCAGGGTTTCAAAGGAAAATCTGCAAAGAATTTCCTCCAGCCACAGCACATTCTTTCCCACCAGTTCAAGACCAATTTAAACCAGTGTTCTCAGATTTAATTTGTCCTGACATGATCCAACGCAAGTCGGTTCGCTTGGCTGCATGTATTGGATCACAATACAACAAAAACATTAATATCATTAAAAATTTAAATAATCATTTTCTATTCTAATATATTTGAACATGTAATTTATTCCTGTGGCAAAGCTGAATTGTCAGCAGCCGTTACTCCAGTGTTAAGTGCAATGTTTAAAATAACGGCGTTTAAAAGAACGGCGTTAGGTAACGACGTTGTTTTTCAGTAACGGGGTAACGTTAATCTAACTAATTATTTTCAGGTCATTATAACGCCGTTTACATTACTGGATGTTAAATGTGGTGCGTTACTATGCATTGATTTAATAAACTATGTAATCTGAACGCACCCCTGACTCACACAGCGAGTGAGGAGGTGGGTTAATAACGAGATAAGCAATTATGATTGATTAAGGCAGTCATGTCTTTCATGGTAGCCAATCAGAGCCAGTGGCGTCATACACACACACGCACGCACGCGAGATTTGCAGCAGCAGCAGAGATAGCGAGTCAGGAGCAATCCGATGAAAAATTGGTATTTTCAAGGTGGAGATATTAGCACTAATTCAAATTCATTGTGGTTAAAGGCAAGAACGTGCATGTAATGTGTACATGTAATATGTGCCACACGCATCTACAAAGCTAGTGGACAAAAACATGTTTCTTACAAAGATAATACTTGGAAGTGCAGGATAAAACTCTTGCTGTCTATTGACGTGCAATAAATATTGAAAGTTATGTACGAACACCTGTCTGTTCTACTTTTTCTAACTGACTTGTGAAAACTGCTCAAAAAATTTTTTTTTTTTTTTACATTTTAAATTATTTGACATATAGCAACTTTTTTTTTTTTTTTTTTTTTTTTTTACATTTACGCAAATAGTTACTTTTCCTGGTAACGAGTTACTTTTATTATAGAGTAATTCAGTTACTAACTCAGTTACTTTTTGGAACAAGTAGTGAGTAACTATAACTAATTACTTTAAAGTAACGTTCCCAACAGTGGTTAAGTGTCACATGATTCTTCAGAAATGATTCAAATATGCTGATGTGGTGCTCAAGTAAAAAAAAAAAAAAAAAATCTTATTTATGATGAAAACTGTTTTGCTGGTTAATATTTTTGTGTAAACAAACCGTGATACATTTTTCAAGATGTTATCCCACCTCCTGCGCTGTGACATTGCTGGTTCCTGCTTCAGTATAAGCAGGCGGAGTTGATTTTTCCAGCTCAGAATCACCTTTTTTACATTAGTGAAATCGCTTCTAGATTGGTCTCCAGCACCATTTCAGAGAGGTATTTCTTTATCCCTCCTGATTAGGTCTCCGTAGAGACGGTGAAGAAGGGGAAGGGAGGCTGGGTGGGAGGAGCAGAGCAGTACAGCGGGCAGCCCAGGGGAGAGAGGCAATGCACCGGGGGTCAAGACACTGGCAGAGAAAAATGTGGCTTGAAAAGCTGCTCCATCCACAGCCCACTCTAAAGGGACAGCTACTAATCTTCCTGAGAAAGGGATTTATTCTTTTTCCCCCTCTGCCTTGCCTTTCTGTGTCTCTAAATGAGGCCCTTCCGCTGCAGTGAGTTTTCTGTTCCAGTGAAAGGGGATCTCTGACAGGATAGCAGGAGCAGGCCACATTTATATTGGTTGTAGGTTTTTTGTCTCGCATGAACCGATTTGTAATGTCTTAGAAGTATGGTAAGTTTTTGTGACTGTTCTTTTTTCTGTGGAACACACAATGTGATGTTTTTTTTTCTGTAACACTCTCCAAAATGATGAAAAAAAGGTACAAATATTATAAAAAGTATCTTATATGACTTATATTCAATTGTTTCTAGCTTTACAACAACATGTTGTGGTGAAATTCAAGTCATTACTCTGTGCCTCTCACTTATGCTACTTTGTTCATTCCTGAAGTGAACTTTGGCCTGTATGGTGATTAGATTCCCTTTTTTGGACAGCCGCCTTGAACTTGAGAACAAAGTTTTCTGGAGTTGCGGTGCTTTTTGTCCAGTGTGCAGCTGGCTTTACTCATGTCATAACGCTGCCATGAACTAAACTAGCACAAACCCTTCAAATTTAGTGCATGAAGCAAATAGTCACTCTTTGTATTGGTTTTGAAACTATCTCAGTCAATACTGACACCACCATTGCCCGACACCGAGAAGTCATGCAGGCAGCTTACAGGAAGGCCTATTGACT